>NW_004440243.1:64068-73228 GCF_000330505.1 Entamoeba invadens IP1
AAAGTTTGCAAGTTTTATATTTATATAATTTTAAAATAGTCTGTTTTACGTTAATACACATACGATTAACAATATGCAGTTATAATCAAATCGAAATTAAATATTTTAATTGATCATTTCTGTTATTTTTTGATTTATATTTTGATATCATTAAAATTTATTTTGAATAATTATACTTTTATTAACTTTTAGTAAAAGGTGTTTTCAATTATTCCCACAACAAAGTTATCAACACAATTTAAAGTTTAAATATATTAATAATAGATATACATATGTGTTAATACAAATGTAATTGTATAATTAAATTATTGAATGAATAATGACTGTTAATAACATTGTTCTTTTCAATTATTAATTGTAATTATATGTGTTTGCATTGACGATTTGTTAATACAAAGAAAAATCAAATATAAACAATTGTTAATAATTTCATTGTGCAATCACTTCCATATCCTCAATTTTCATATCAACAATTTTTTGTTGAAAATGATGTGCAAGCGAGATATTAATCCAAATATTTCTTAACTATCGTTTTATCATTTTTTATATTACAACACAAAAAGTGAACATGTATATTTCGATAATACTACAACTATTATGATTAATTATAATGGAAGCATTTGTTAATTAGTACTTTTTATTAATTTGATAACAACAGTGAGTGTATTGGGTTTTACTGTTGATTGCTACACTTATGTTTAAAAATGCCAAAAATATAAAAATGTTAACTTTTTAGTGTGTAAAAATGTAACATCAAACTAAAAGTTTAAAAGATAACACTAAAATTAAAAGAATATCACAGTCTACACCAACTTTAGGATTTTATTTTTGACTCACTTAAACGTGTACATAAGACATTAAAATCATTTTTAGTAGTCTAAGAATTAACATGAATTAAAAACTATAGTTGTGTATTTTTTGTTACCATATTTTAATATTGTTGTTGATATGTTGTCAAAGAAATGTTTTAAAACAACAAATATGTATTGAAGTTGAATCAGTAATGAATTTACCCACTTTTGTTTAAATGTCAAAAAGTTTTTTACGAAAAAATCAAGTTAAAATACATAAAAGTCACAATTTCGTGTTTATTGATTTCAACGTATATATGTAAAATATAAGCTGTTTTAAATGATATATTAATACACAATTTGTTGTACCTTATTTAAATATTACTGTCCATATAATGAAAATTAAATTCATTGTTGTGTTTTTGATGTTTAAACAAAGTAAAGCGTAAACTTCTATTGGTTTATGATTTGAAACAAATGGACCGTTACAATGTTGTATATTTTTCAATTTGGTGTTTTTGTTGTTCATTAAAATACAAAAGAAGTTACAATCATGTTTTTTATTGATGTCATTATTAACTAACTGTTTGTTAAAATGTATTTTTTCCAGACAAATCAACTGCTTATATTGTCATTGTTTGGCACGTTGAATGACCAATGCTATACATTTTACAATACATTTATTTTAACAATATAATTCAGAATTTAATACACAATACTAAAACAATTATGTTGTACATTAATAAGTATCAACAAAATTATAAACAGGTTGAAAGATATATTGAAAAGTTTAAAATAATAGTTTTTTCTAACACAAATGATTTATCATTATAAAAAATGTTGTTAATTTTGATGCAATTTTTACTCCATGTTGAAAAATGACCATAGTCTTATATGTTGATCATGCACATAATATCATTTTATTTATTTTTTATGTTTATAATTTATAATAAAATAAATATTTATAACAAGTCATTCTTTGAAATATAATTTCAATAAAACGGTATTGTTTAATTATCAAATAATGTTTGTTTAATTGTGGTTTTAAATATTTTACTCCGTCGATTCTGTAACAAATAAAATATTTAATTAATAATTACAAATAAATGTTTGTAATTACAAACAGATATTGTACAATGTAATTTATTTGAAATACACATTTTTATTGAATTATCGTTAATTATTTACATTTTAGTTTGTTAATTTAACATGTAAAAACGTTAATAATAGTAAGATGTTAATTTTGATTGCGTTAAATTATTTGTAAATTTTCGCTGTGTTAATTTGACAAGAAAAATCGATAAATATTTTTAAATTATTAATTATTTTTTCGTTAATTAATTTTATTTTTTCGGGGTGTTAATTATACAAGAAAATATGTTAATAAAATTCATATGTTAAATTTATCTTTTCGTTAATTTATATTATGTTTTTTTATTGTGCTTATAAAACATAAAAAATCGATAAATATTTATAAATTGTTAATTTATCAAAAAACAATTTGATAAAAATTATTGAATCTTCTGGAATCACAATTCAATATAACATAATGTCCCGTTTATTTGCGTATTTTTAAAAATAGTTTTACCAAAGACGTTTTTTTGCCGCAAAAAACAGTTTCTTCAGTTTTTTTTCTTAAAAAGCAAATTTTTCAGAGGCATGCCAAAAACATTAAAATGGTATTTATCAAATTATTCTTTGAAAACAAAACCAAAATTCAAGAACTTAAATAGTTCTATTTGGTGAAATGATTTCACCAAATAATTTACTAAAACATAAATTTTCAGTAAAATTATTTCACCATTTTACTTCATCCCTAGTTTTTAAATTAATCAAAATGAAAGATTTTTGTACAGATGTGGTATGCACCCTTATGTGATACCCGCAACCTTATGCGATTTTCTAAATATAAAAAACTATAAATGTTAGAAAAAAATCAATACTTTTATTATTAAAAAGGCAAAAAACACTGCTATATACAAAAAAACAGAGAAACTGAACAATGAGCCTTATGCGATTACAAAAATAAAAAAGATTGATTTGGAAAATATAAGAAGACAATTTTACAAAATTAAAAATAACAAAAGGAGTTGAACTAAAATGAACTAATATATCACACTCTCTGTACAAAAAGCGAGTAAAGTGAATGGTAGAAGGCAACAAAAGACGTGTTGCCTTCTACCAGCAAAGAAGTCACAGATCTTCTCAACATATGCAGACAACCAGCCCGGCGTCCTCATCCAAGTCTTCGAGGGTGATGCGTCTATGACATCACACTGCAACCTGCTTGGCAAGTTTGAGTTGTTTGGTATCCCACCCGCACCACGTGATCTTCACAAGTTGAAGTCGTTCGACGTTGATGCAAATTGTCTCGGCTGAAAACAAGACAACAGGTAAAAGAAGAACAGGATCACAATCACGAACGACAAGGGAATACTTACAAAGAAGCAAATAGACAAGACGGTTGAAGACGCAGAGAAGCTCAACGCAGAGGACGACAAGATGAAGGAACTGGTCGAGGCGAAGAATGGACTTGAGAACTACTGCTACTCGATGAAAAACACACTCAACGAGCAAATTGCAGCAAAGCTCTCACCAGATGACAAGGCGGCAATTGAAGCAACCATCAAGGTACACTCGACTGGTGAGTTTTGAATACAGCACTGTCATGTGTAGCAGCTGGAAGACTTTCAAAAAAGCAGATAGACACAATCGTTGCATACTCAAAGAAGTTATTTGTTAAGTGTCTTATAACTCGTTTTTATTGAAAACTTTTTAAAATCTATTACACACCATGGTCGGGATTTTTTATTCATTCCCCGATTGTTTAAAAAAACAAAGAGACATAAAGCCACAAATCGGGTTTAAGATAAGAAATCTTAACCATGTCCACATTGATCAGTACACACTTTTTGTTCTGAATTGTCTAAATTGATGTCGGTGTTATTTTTTCATAAAAATGATTGTTTTATTAATATTTATGGAAATAACTAAAATAACTTATGATTTGATTTATTTTTGTATGGTTTTTCATAATAATAATAATACTAAAAATTATTCTAAAAAATCGCATAAGCCTCAAGGTTTCACATAAGGTTTAATGACCGTACTGTATAATAACTTTGTAAAAATGTTAAAAAAATATATAATTGACAGATTTAACTTTTTATTTACAAAATGATTAAGTGTTTTATACACGTTATCAATTCAATATGGTTTATGTTTATATATTCTACATTTTCACAAAGTTGTGGTTTTACGAACACAATTTTGACAAATACGACAGTGTCTGATACATGTACAGCAATCAACAATATTACTATTGGTACAACTTCATCTCTGGATGTCATACAATTTAAAATGGTATCAAATGCAGATGTTCTAATGAATGGAAGTGTCACTTGTGTAGGTAATGGTTCAATTGTACAATATGGAAATTCCAAATTATTCTTGGCACAAGAATTCATTTTTAACAACTCAGCAAAATTAGAGCTAAATGAAAACTCACATTTAACAACTAATATCATCGAACTTTATAATGATTCTCAATTAAAAATGGGAAACAATTCTACAACAAATTTAAAAAATAATTTATATCTTTATAACAATGTATTAGTTGTTATGAATCAAAACGCATTTATAAATACATCATATTTTTTGGGTTTTTATGGCGATTCTATGTTCATAATAAATGACAATTCGACAATAAATTCAACACATTATTTGTACATTTATACCGCCACATTGGTGATGAACTCGTTTTCGAAAATAAATGGAGTTAAAAATTTATACCTTTATAATAAAGCACATGTTTCTTTGAACGATTACTCTGAGATAAATATGGGTTCATATAAAGTTGAAGTTGAAAAGTCGTATCTTTATTTAAACAATTTTTCGAAAATTGACAACGTAAATGTTTTTTATGTTATCAGCGGAGGTGTTATTATATTAAACGGATTTTCAGATATTGCACAAATTACCACAAAGTCGTTGTGGTATGGAAGTTGCTTTTCATTATGTTCTAAAAGTATAAGTTTCCTTTATCCTGGTATTTTTAATGTGACTAATAAATCTTTCATCAGTGTTAGTACTGAATTTGTGTTTATTAATTCAACAATTGTTGTAAATAACAGGGATATCAGAGATCTTCCTGTTGTATTTTATTCGGGTTCAAAAGCATTAAATATATCAAACTCAACTGTACATTCAGATACCGATTTTGATGTTATGTGTTCACAGATGGCAATTACAAAAACAGCTTTAGTTGGTACTAAGTTGTTATTAGGAGGTAAATTATTGAGATATGGATCTTCTAATAAAATTTTCTGTCATGTTGAGAATGTATCAAACAGGATTGTGAAATACACAGAACCTTACTGTCCATGTGATGACACAGTAGATTGGTATATCACTCCACTATTAAATGTAAAGTCATTGTTTGTTGAAATTGATCAAATTAAAACAAGTTCAAAAACACTCTTAAAACGTATTGATGAGTTTTCATCTGAAAGTGTTTTGATTGGAAACACACAAATTTCATTTTACAAAACAGACAATGTTATACTTGGTATTTCAATACCAGAAACAGTTGTTATTAATTTGTTTTCATTGACAAAGACAGTTCTTTTGATTACAGAAACAAAATTAAATTTTGAAGGTGTACAATTCAACGCAGCAATAAACACCAAAGATGGCTTTAAAATACTTGAAGTTGTTATTCGTTGCACAAATGGAATATACATCAAAACGTCTCAAAAGTGTGAAGACCCAACAATTTGTGACGATGTTAATTGTAAGTATTGTCCCTTCAATAAAAACAGTTGTGTTTTATGCAAAAGTCAATTTGCTCTTGTTAACTCAAAATGTGAACAAATAGCAAATTGTGAATTGCCTCTTTCAAATAGGTGTTTAAAATGTGCAACTGGTTTTTCATTGAAAAATAGTTTATGTGAAAGTGATGAAACTTGTATAACTGTGCAATTAAGCGGAAGGTGCCAGATATGCAACAGAAATAATGGGTATATAAACAACAATGGTACATGTGTAGAAAGTGATGAAAATGGTGGAGTAATAACAAACGATAACATTGTTTCTTGTAATAAAAATTTTGTATCCAACACAACAAATTGTTTGAAATGCAATGATTTATACATATATTCAGAATTGTGTGAAAATGGAAAAGCGACAAAGTGTGACAGTTCAAGTCAAATGGATACAAATGGAATATGTAGAATAAATGATTGTGTACTCCCAAATGACGAAAATGGTATATGTACAACAAAAAATGATAATTGCATATATCTATCAAATGGAAAATGTAACGAATGTGAAAGTGAATATACTTTATCCAATAATATATGCAAGAAATACAGAGAACCAAATTGTATTTTACAAAACAGTTTTGGGTGTATGAAATGTCAAGACACTTATTATCTTGATGAGTCGACAAAACAATGTGAAAGATGTGACCCAAGTTGTTTGACGTGTTTTGAAACATCAACCAAATGTCTCAGTTGTCCACATAACACGTTTTTGTCAAATTACAAATGTAACACAAATGAAGACTTAAAATTAACATGTAATCAATTTGCAAGTTTTGGTAGTGGCTGTGTTGTGTGTAAAGACGGGTATTATAGAGTTGGACTTGACTGTTTTGAATGTGATAAAAATTGTAAAACATGTAACAATAAATACAGTTGTCTCACCTGCAATTTAACGAATTACAAAACAAATAGTGGTGACTGTTTACCACAAAGTGATATCATTGGGTGTGCTGTGAATGTCACACAAAGTGGGTGTTCAAAGTGTCAAGATGGGTATTATATAATTAATACAAATGAGTGTCAAGAATGCAATGACAACTGCAATACATGTACATTATCAAGAAACAAATGTACTTCATGTAATAATTCACTTGTGTTACTTACCAATGGAAGTTGTGTTAGTCTCTCACAAATATTCAAATGCAAAGAAATCACAAAGTCAAAATGTTCAAAGTGTTCTTTTTGGTATAAACCAAGTAAAGATGGCACATTGTGTGAATCACAAATAGTTTGGTGGGTCATTTTTGTTGTGGTAATGTGTGTTCTTATTGTCTTTATTATATTGATTGTGTCAATTGTCATTGTAACAAAAACAACAATTAACAAACTTCACACACACAAAATCGAAAAGACAACGACACTCTTTGCAATGAGTAAATCCAACATCAACTTTGTCCCTCTTCAAGGCGGTGTCTGTGTTTCGTCAAATGTAATTGACTTGAATTCAGACATCGAGCAAATTGAAGTTAACAAAGATACCCGGCAGGTGTTGTGTGTAGGTAACACAAACAAAACCGCCACCAAAATACAGTTCACAATTTCATCGAACATCACAAAGTTTACAATTTGTATTGATCCAGAGGTTGTCACACTTAAAAGCGGCTATGCATGCGAGTTTTCTGTATATGTCAAGCCATTGTGTTCTTGCAAAATCAACAGTACAATTCAATTGATTTCCAAAAACCTCAAAACAAACAAAGAAATGTATAACGAAATCTCACTTGTTGGTGCGACACAACAGACTACTCGAATTGATTACGACGAATTGATAGAAGAAAAAAAACTTGGTGAAGGCTCATTTGGTGTTGTGTTCAAAGGAATTTTTAGAGAAAATGTTGTTGCAATCAAAAAAATGAAAAATGTTTTGGATGATGATAAGTCGATGGATGAATTTGAAAAAGAAGTTGCAATGCTTGACAAATTTAGGTGTGAATATATCATCCATTTCTATGGAGCGGTGTTTATACCAAGTAAGATCTGTATGGTCACCGAATTTGCACAATTTGGGTCTTTACAAGACTTGATGAAACACAAAACAAGTGAAGATATTGATATCAAAATGCGAATAAAATTTATGATTGACGCAGCTAAAGGGATATCGTATCTACATAAAAACGGGATATTACACAGAGATATCAAACCAGACAATATTCTTGTGTTTTCACTTGATTTTAATTACAAAGTGAATGCAAAATTGACTGATTTTGGATCAAGTCGAAATATTAACACAATGATGACGAATATGACATTCACTAAAGGTATCGGAACACCAAAATATATGGCACCTGAAATTTTGAACAAAGAAAAATACAAAAAAGCAGCTGATGTGTATTCATTAGGTGTTTCTCTGTTTGAATGTGCCATATGGGAAGAACCATTTCCCAAAATCCGATTTAAGTTTGCATGGGATATCGTTGACTTTGTAGTAAGTGGAAAACGCCTGAAAAAACCGCTTTATTTAAACAATAATATATACAAAATTGTGAGCAATATGTGGTGTCAAGACGTTACCAAAAGAATTGAAATTGAAGATGTTATCACAAAATTGGAAAGCATCTATAAATAATTTAAAGTAATTATTTATTTGTCAATTATAATTGTTTATATTATTCTTATTTACAATTTATTCACAATAAAATTACAATTAATTTTATTGTAATCGTTTTTTTCTTTTGTTAAGGTGACCTTTGAGATCGATACGACTTAAGCAACTTTAAGATATTTTTTGGTCGAATCAATTATTATTTTGTAAATAAGGTAATAAGTATAAATACCTAATTATAATTTTGTAATTATACTTTACCAAATAACAATTAAATATTTTATAAACCTTCATTAAATTTATTCTTAATTTTTCCAAATTGTTGAATTAATTAAATATAATCATCATTTTTTAACATATATAGTTATCAATTATTGTTTGTAAGCTTAAATCTGGCATATTGGAAACCCCCATTTTTTGTCCTAAAAAGCAAAACACAATTCACTAAAAGTTCGGTAATAAAAAATTGTAATTGTCATTTCGAAAAATAATCAATTATCACAATAGGAATCAATAATTGCAGATAATATAAAATCGGTTATCTCAACATCGCGTGTAAATTTATCGTCGTTTTCTAGTGTCATTTCAAAAGTATAACAAAAAGCAACTTTCAACGTGTAAAGGTGATAATTGGTTCAGTTTTGTTCTGAAACAATGGAAAATGCATTTTGTATCAATTCTATGAATACCACACCATCAATTTTATCAAAAAGTGGATTTGTGGTTTTTGTATTAATATGTACATGTTCTCTTTCATGTCGAGTTTCCAAGTTTCTCGGTTCAATTTCAAGTTCCTTGCATCATAAACATTTCCAATTGCTGCAGCACGATATATGTTAATTGTCTGATGTTTTTAAAGCAAAAACGTATTTTTAGTAAAAGATTGTAAAATAAAAGAAAAAAACGAATGCGGGTTTTTTAAATTCATTTGTGCCAGATTTAAGCGTTCAAACAATATTTTCATAATAAAGATATCAACACAATTAAATATATAAATAAAAAAA
>NW_004440243.1:73328-74282 GCF_000330505.1 Entamoeba invadens IP1
ATATATATACAAAAATCTCAAATCAAATTATACTTAAATAATAGTTGTTTATTACATTGAATTGATTGACTGTAAATAATAACTTTTGTGTAATAATTATGATATTCATTAAAACAAAAATAAACAATTATCATCAATTTCATTGTGTGACTACTATGAACACAATTTTCATCCAACAACTTTTTGTTGATAATAACATATAAGAAAGTTGTAATATATAATTATTCTTTCTTAACTATCGTTTTCTTGTTATTCATGTAAAAACACACAATTAAACATATAATATTTCAGTTACAACACAAATTTATTATTATTTAAATGGAAACATTATTTGAATAATTTAATAACAACAGATAATGTATTGAGTTTCACTTTTAATCACTTCACTTTCATTATTATAAAAAGTCAAAAATAAAACATGATAAATATGAATGTGTAAACGTGTAACATCAAATTTGGACCTAAAATCGTTTCACTGAAATTACTAGAATAACACAGTTTGCAAAATTTTTGCTTATAACTTGTTATAAAATTGATTTAATTTTTTTTTGTTGTGGAATGTTAAGTTAGTCATTTTAACAAAAATAAATACACTTGTCATAATTCTTTCAAAAATTAATTCATACGTATTTGTCAATTATAAAAGTTATTTCTTGATATCTATCATAAAAGTGGATTAAAACATATACCTTTGTCTTTTTGAATTAAAAATAAATATTATGTTATTTTAGTATTACACAAACATTAAATATCATATCAATTGCTTTCAAATTGAATATTAATAATATTATGGGGAAAATTTTTCATTATATTTATAAAATAATTATGTTCATGTGTATATTTGATTTTTTTTTAAAAAATAAACTTCACAGAAATGTCAATATTTTGACCAGTAAATATATATTTTATTAATAAAATGTACACAAGGGTGTGGGCCACAAGTCGTTAAAATAA
>NW_004440243.1:74382-84172 GCF_000330505.1 Entamoeba invadens IP1
CATGTCTTGTTTGTGTTTTATGAGAGTCGTTGATTTTTCTATTAAAAAAACAAAGAAAGAATCTAACCCGTCACACCGTGACACAAAAAATGGTTTAAAAACAAAACAAATAAACAATATAATTATGTATTAAATAGCGACACCTGTAATATATAAACTGTTCAATAAATACTTGACATGTTGGTTGTATGACCACTTGCTATTTTGATTGTGAAATGTTTTGGAAATACAATCACAATTCACATCAAATAATTTAAACAATGAACTATTATTATAATATAAATTTAATTAAAATATAATAAACAACAAAAAAGTGAAATAGCTAATTAAAGTGCAAGTTTATTTAACATCTTCAAACAATTACAAAAATTTATAATAAAACAACAATAAATTATAATTTATTTTTTAAATGTGAAACTATTTTTTTAATAATTATTATCATATAATTTAACTCATCAAAAAATTAAACATAATTTTATTATAAATTACTATTATTTTAAAAGGGTTAATACACCAGAACCCCAAACAACTTAATTCTTTCATTTCAACAAATTATTTAGATTTTAAAATGGTGTGATAAAATAATCGACCATCCGAAAAACCCACACTCGTTAACCGTTTGTTATCATCAAATATATTCATTTTTATTAATTTATTAATATGATATGTTTATAACGTGTTTTTGTATTTAATTTATTTTGTTGTTGTATTGCAATTGTTGTTTTAATAATAATATAAATGTTAATACGTTTATTCAATCTAAAATTATTCGAGTTTATATTACTGTGCATTTCTATATAATTAATACGATAAAACATATTGTTTTTGATGAAAAATTATGTTTATACAATAAAAGTTAATAATTTGAATATTCCCAGTATAAAATATCGACTAGCTAAACAGAAATCAAATTTCAAATAATAATTTCCAAAAAATGGACTATTTATTCAAATTTTCGATGTCCTAACTAATTCGTTTTTGTAATTATGTTTTGATGTATTGTTTCGTATTATAGTTATAAATTGTTAAAAACTATAAAATAAAAACCAATATATGGTTTGAGTTGTTTGGAATGTTCCTTTTTACGAATTTACACTTGTTTCAGGGTTCATCAAATTATTCCCATAAAGGGCGAGTTAACATTTTTCAAGTAAAAAAATCAAAAAATCAAAAAAATGATCGATTTAATTGAAAAAATTTTATTTTTTTTATTGTGATAAATACCTGTTTTTTTATCTAAATAAACAAGTATTTTATGTTAAAAATACAAAAACCCTTTGTAAGTTGTTAATAAAAATCATAATTTTATAGTAAACATATGAATAGATTTGGTTTTTGAAAAATGAAAAAATAAAACTTAAAAACACAAAGTAGTAAATGGAAAAGCCTGTTAAACAACAAAGAGATACAAACAACAGACGAGAAAATATCTTTAGAAAGAACATTATCAAATACAAAACTATACCGGTCTACACTACTCATGGTGTTGTATACTACTGTCCATTTTGTTCGAGATGTTTTGGTAAAATTGCAATTTAATTCATTATAAATCATGTGTATATTATAGTCAACCTAAGTTGAAAGTGTTTGAAGAAGACTTTGAAGCAAGAAAACAACTCTACATTGAAGAAGCTCAGAAATCGATTGATAACTATTTAAATGAAACGATACATTCTCGACCCAGAAAAACTATTATTAAGAGTACTCTTGTTTTAGAAAAAACACATTAATAAATACTTTGAGCACTGCGGTGAATCAAACGTTTGATAAATGTGATTTATAAGTGTTGATGAGTTTAAGAAAATGACTGAAATTGATTGTGATTGTGAAACAGAAGATGAAAGTAAAAAGGAGGGCAATCCACAAATTGAAAAAAATGATTAATAATAACATCATTTCAATGTTTAATAATAACGAAGTTTTATCTGGAATGGATTGTGTCATCAACACTCAATGTCAAACAAAAATGGATGGACCAAACATTAACAACACAATTTCAATGGAATGCGAAGAATCTTTAAAAAATGAAATTATTAAAAAAGAAGACGAAACGTTTAACAACAATAGTGATGTAAATAAAAATTTACATGTTACAAAAACACAAAAGTTGTATAACAAATTAACAAGAGAAATGACCAAATTATTGTCATCAAATATAAAAGCTTTGGATATATCCAAGAAATTAGTCGGTATTTTTATTGATCAAACACCAAAAACAAAAAGAACAATCTTCAGTCATCAACATCAAAAGTAAGATATTTACTTTAATTGTCAGCACCCTGGAAAACAGTGTTGGGATGTCTCAAAGTCAGAATCATGTTGTTGCTGAAATAGTAGACGTATTCATATATCTATTTTTGGACGAAAAAAATCAAATGGAACTATCATCTCGAATTCATATTAGTCACAGAACTAATCTAAAAGTGATTTCGCTGTTAGGAAAAGAGGACAAAGAGGATATTATCCAATTATTTCATAGGTGTGTATTATGGAATCGTAATAGACTCAACACATAAAAATGGAAAGGAGATCATCGGACTTGTGTGTCGATTCAGTCTAGACAATTTTGTGATTGTACAGAAAAAGTTGGTATTGGGTGAATTGTTTGAAAAAACAACTGCAGCAAACATTTCAAAATGGGTTCTTAATGTGTTTGATTCGTTTAATGCTCCACTTTTAAAGTGTGTTTTTTGTACTTGTGATGGGTGCAATCAAATGTAAGGATGGAATGGTGGAGTGGCAACTCTAATAGGATTAGCAAAAAGAAAAAAAGTGAAAGAGAGTTTAGGGGATGTAATCACAGAGTCATCAGACAGTTTGGTCTCAACTACTTTTATGTCACATTATTGCCTCTGTCACCGTCTTAATGTCGTCGAATAATTTTTATGGAATACAAATGATGTAAAAGTATTATTAGAGATTTCAAAAATTATAAGTAATAATGTGACCATTACACAATGGAATATGTATTGGGGTGTTCTTGGGAAAGAAAAAAACCATTTACATATACCAACATTGAGTAATACTCGTTGGTTTTACCATGAATTGATAGTGGAAAAGTTGATAAACAATTTTAGAGACTTTGATGTATTTTTTTAAAGAACTGGGAATTGACAAAAAGATTAATAATATACTAATCGAACAGTACAAAACAAGTCAATTAATTGGTAACAACAAAAATCTTATTGAAGATGTAAATTACTATGAATTTTTAGGAAGAAAAATATACTTTTTCGATGTAAAAGACCCTCTGTTTTTAAGATTTTTGGGCTTTTTTTATGATATTCTTAAAATTTCAAAAATTGTTGTGACAAAATGCAGCAAAAATTTGGGTTAATTAACGAAGAATATATTCGTGTTATTAATTTGATTACAAATCTCAACGAAAGAATAACAGACATAAAGAATGGAATTTTTTCGTCTTTCGAGTCAGTTAATAGATTCTTGTCATTCAAAGCTCCAGACACCTTTGTTACATTTTGTCGAACTATACTTATTAAATTTGTCAATGAGCTTAACATCAGATTCTGCAAATTCAACGTGTGTTAAATTTAAGGCTGATCCTTGCAATTTATTTTCAGTAAAAGTTGAGTTGGACAAATACCAAGATTTTAACAAACACTTGGAATATTATAACTTTCCAGAAAAATATTATAAAAATGGTATTATAACATTTAAAAATTGAATTAAATATTTAGATACAAAAATTACCGAGTTGAAAGTTCTTATTGATAAACACAAAAATGAAGTTGACAAATATATTATTGAAAATACACATGAGAATATGTAACTATGGTTTTTTATATTATTATTTTAGTTTTAATTTTATTAAAAAGTTTGATAAATACTAATATAACATTATTAATAAAAACCAATATCGAAAATGTTATTGTTTTTAAGTTTCAATAAAAAAACGTGTTTCATAACTCGCCCTTTATCCAAATTTGATGAACCCTGCTTGTTTTTATTAAAAGCCATATTGTATAACATTTTTACAAAGTAAATTGTTTTTTATGTTTTATAAGCAACAATAACATTATTTTTTGCCCAATAACGATTCGCAGTAATATTTCACGCCGCAGTGATTTTTCATGGTTCTCTATTAATTATCGAAATAAAATCATTAAAAAGTAATTGTATAATAATTTTATAATTTCACTATTCAATAATAAGTAAAGGCGACCTTGAAGATCCATCAAAATGCTTGGGCTGACAATAATTATTTAAAGTCAAAAACATACGTAAAATAATTAAGAACTGGTAACAAAAAGCTTGAAATGCTTGTCAGATAATTATAAATATAAAAAAATAATTAATCAATTATTTTTTAAGTTAAAAAAAGTGATTACAAAAAAGTATTTGGTAAACAAAAAAAATAATTGTATTTCTTTAAAAATATTTATATTTAAACAATTGTATTTAATGTTAAAATGTAGTTTTTTGATATTCACACATTCAGTTACCAATATGACATGACATGGAATGATAAATCAATAATTAACAATCATGTTTAAATGTAATTTTTGATGTGAACATAAACCAAAGATAATAATTGTTTTTGACATATTTTTGATTTATGAATAAATCTTTTATATTTAGAACGGGTGTGACTATTTTAATTGTGTAACCACATTAAAAACGATTATTTTCCAATAACTCATTGTGATAATAACATGTTAATAATTTTATTGAATTTATATTATGTTTTTTATTTATTATGTCTGATTACACACATAAATAACACCAATTTAAAAATGACATTACAAATGTTATTTAATTGTGAAATAATAACATGATTATACAGTTTCTTTTAATGATTGTATTTTGATAATTAATATAAAATGATTCAATTTTATACTCTAAACGCTCATTGTAAAAATGATAAAATTATTAAATATGTAAACTTTTTGAGTGTGTAAACATTTAATTTCAAACTAAACAATAAAAATAATTATAATATGAAAAGAATGTAAATAAATATTTTACCGACTTGTGGTTCTCACCCTTGTGTTCATGTTATGAATAAATAAAATATATATTTACTGGTTAATATAACTGACAACCAAGTGAAGTTTATTTTGATAAATAATCAAATATACATATGAACAAATTAAAAATGATGATAATAAACCAATTTGTTTTTTCAATTACATTGGTGTTGTCACTTAGATACGATTAAATATATTTTATAAATTTAATTAAAAATGTTTTACTATATTAATACAATTCATTTTGAAAGCTATTGATTTGTTATTAAATGTTTGTGTATTAATTAGATTATATGTGCATCGAATTATAAATCCAGAAAGACAAACATTTTTGTTTTAATTCACTTTTATGTTTGATCTAAAGAAATAACTGTTATTATAGATAAATATGTATGGAATTAATTTTTAAAATAATTATGAAAGTGTATTCATTTCGTTTAAACTACTAACTTAATGTACCACAACAAAGAACTATAAAAAATTATATAATTATTTTTCTTCTGCTTTTACTCTTTGATGATAAAATATTTATTTTTTATATCTTATGTATATATGTGAGAGAGCAACAAATTAAAAACAAAAATTTTGCAAACTGTGCAATTCTAGTATTTTCAGTGTAATGATTTTAAGTTCAGGTTTGATATTCACGTTTACACACTAAAAATTTATCACGTTTTATTTTTTACATTTTATAAAAATGATAATGTTGTGATTAACAGTTAAAACTAATACACAATTTGTTGTTATAACTTCATTGAAATTGATAATCAATTAACGTTTCTATTTTATATCATAATAAATGTTGTGGTGTTACAAAGGCATATACGTTTAATTATGTTTTTATATGAATAACAAGAAAACGATAGTTAGAAAAGAATTATAGTATATAACAACTCTCTTATATGTTATTATCAACAAAAAATTGTTGAACGAAAATTGTGCACATTGACGTAGTTACACAATGAAATTGATGATAATCGTTTATTTTTGTTTTAATGTATATCATAGTCATTACACAAAAGTTATTATTTACAGTCAATCAATTCAATGTAATAAACAACTATAATTTAAGTGGAAATTTGATTTGAGAATTATTATAGTATCAACACTGTTGTATTTTTGTTTTTTTTTTGTTTATTTGAACGTTTAATTGTGTTGATAAATTTGTTATGAAAATTGATAACACGATCCGTCAAAATTAATAGTGATTATATATAATCAATTCAACAATGTGTAAATTCAGAAAAAAAATTGTGAAGTTTTAAAAAATATTATTTTGTTATTTGATAAAAAGGAAAGTAAAATGCCGATTTACAAAAAAATAATTAATTCGACCCAAAAGATCTTAAGATTACTTGGGTCGTGACAATCTCGAAGGTCGCCTTAATGTCATTTTTAATAATGTGCTATATATATATGAAGTAAGACAGAATAAATTAATAAAAAATATATTCAATAAAATTATTAACATGTTATTATCACAATGAGTTATTGGAAAATAATCGTTTTTAATGTAGTAATACAATTAAAATGGTCACATTTATTATAAATATAAAAGTTATATTCAATTATCAAAAATATGTCAAAAACAATTATTATTTTAGGTCTATGTTCACATCAACAATTACATTTGAACATGATTGTTAATTATTGATTTATCATTCAATGTTCTGTCATATTGGTAATTATGTGTGTAAATACCAAAAAATTACATTTTAAATTGATATACAATTGTGTAAATAAAAATTTTTTCAAATAAATACAATTATTTTTTTGTCCACCAAATAATTTATTGTAATCACTTTTCAACATAAAAATAATTAATTAATTATTTTTTAATTTAATAATTAAATTTCTTATACAGTCATAAAAGAGCCAGATGCTAATCTAAATATGAATTTAATTTTGTGTTTTTCATTTTTAATTATTTAAATAATTATTAATATTATTTTTTGTATTAAAAATAACCAAAAGTTATAAGCGTCGTCATTTCTCTAACATTCCTTTATTTCCTTATATTGTACATTAAAATGATTATACTAATTACATTTAATTATTTTAATTAAAAATATAATAATTTTGACATAAATTATTACTCTTTCTTTATCAAAATAATAGTGTCTCTATCACATTTCATTTTGCTAACATCCAAATGATAAAAGTATCCTTTTACATAAGCAAAAACGTTGCTGCTCAACTCAATTTTCACACGTTTGTTGCAGTGTAATCTACAACTTTTTTAAATTAATATCAACGTTTTTGGTATTGTTATTTCAATCGGTGACTTACATCGATTTAAACACTATTTTCCAAGTTCTTCAATCCTTTCATTCAAAATAACATGACTCAATTTATTGAAACTTAAAAAGACTTTTTATTTATTTTATTGATATTTGTTGGTAAAAACATTTTTCATAGTTTTGCACAATTCAAATACAAAATTTTCTACTTGTGTCACACTTTCTGGTAAGTCCATATGCTTCAAATTATTATATTCATAAAAATACAATTTCCCAATGTTTTGAAGATTTTGAGGAAGACAGACACTTGACAAATTCACATAATGAGAAAACAAAATATCTGAAAAACTTGTTTAATTGGCGTTGATATTCCCTTTACTCTTTTTTACAATTTGGAAAACATTTTTATTTTATTTTTTATCACATGTTTTCATATATTCAGATTTATAAATTTACACATGGTAAACACTATTTTACCCAAAAAAGCTCGCAAATTTGTTTTCCAAAATCTATTGAAGTGAGTGCATTTCAATTTTTTAAAACAGTCTTCTTGGACTTTTTAAAAGCTTTCTGGGAATTTGATGAATTTCAAAGACACACAATTTGAAAAGCAAAATTTTTTAAAATATGAAAGTATGAAATAAACAATTATATTACAAAATGTGCGAAAATATAAATAGGTTTTATACATTTTTCAATTTTAAATACATTTTAAAACATCACCAACATATAAAAATACTTTGAAATACAAAAAATATTATAAGGCAATTTTTTAATTTAAAAAGTCTTTAACTGCCGTAATAGATTCTTCCCACAATTTTTCAAGTAACTTTTCATCGTCCAAAAATTTGTTGCGTCGTTTTGAAACTTTGCAGTCTGCATAGTACGCTCCATTAGTCACATTTTCTTCGTGAATTAAGTGGAGAGCTGTTTGAACACCTTCAAGTGGTGACTTAAAAACAATTCTGAGCAATGGATGAGCAATAATCACCAATATTTTTGGGTAGAACTGGAACAAAGAAGTATTGACTCCTCCTGGGTGTAACGAAGCGGTTGTGATTTTATTATTTTTAATTGAAAGTTGTTTTGCGAACATAGCCATAGCAAGCTTTGACTCACAGTAGCACTTCATTGAAGAAAATTCCTTTTCATCAATTGTAAATGGAAAGTCCGTCTGTTTGTAAAACAGTGACATTATCGAAGAATAATTAATGACGCGGCCGTTGCACTTTTCGATCATTGGAAGAACCAAATTTGTCAACAAAAAGTGCCCCAAATAATTTACACCCATTTGTGTCTCATAGCCTTGTTTAGTCTTCCCAAATGGCGCATACATGATACCTGCATTATTCACCAAAAAGTCGATGTGGTCCACTTTATTTGAAAGTTCAATGGCAGCACTTTTGACTGACGCCAAGTCGTTTAAGTCAAGATGGATGTGCGACAGATTTGCATCTTTGTGAATTGATTTTATCTCTTGTAGGACAGCATTAGATAAAGAGTCGTTGCGAGACATAGAGATTATCTGTGCACCACTGGAGGACAACTCTTCAACTAAGACTCTACCCATTCCATGTGTACCTCCAGTAACTACTATCACTTTGTGTGTTAAGTCACGATGTGAATGGTTAACACCGCCAGCAGCGAAGAGCCTGACAAAAACAAGTAAAATGCATATTAAAATGATGATGCAAAGAATGGAAATGATGTCCATTTGTGGTTTAGTTCAATATGATTAACACTTTTATGTTGTTTTTTTAGACATTCGACCAAACAATATAGTAATCAAGACAAGTTGGTTCTTGTTTCTGAAGTTAAAAAACTCAAAATTTAGTTACAAATATATAAACCTATTAATAATAATATAATTAATTAATGTATATGTGCTTTATTAATAGGTATTAAGTTTTGGGACAATTTTTTTCGAACATAATCAATAAAAACCAAAAGTGTGTTATTTTTTGTTTTTTTTGTTAAAAAAAACATTAAAAAGGCAATTATGAACTAACCAATTTGTTTTGTTCGTTCTGGTCATTTAAATAAAACAATATAATAGTTATACTGATAAAAAATAATATAATATAAAATATAAAATTATTTAAAGTACTTCAATAATTAATTAATAAGTGTATTATTTGTAAAAAATTATAAATGTATAGTGTTTGTTATTGTTATATTTATCAACTATTTCAACAATAAGAACTTTTAATCGATTGTAACGAAACGTGTGACAAATTGACAATAATCATGTTATATTTGTTGCATCTTGGATGAGCATTTAAGTTTTTGTGGTGTTATTGCTTTGATAATAATAATAATAATTTTTAATTTTATTAATTGTGTTGGTAAAAATTGTGTTATGGGCATTTTAAATTGAAACAATGTAAAAATGTTTTTTTAAAACTTTAACGTGTTTTTACTTTTTTCACAAACATTATTAGAAACTGCATAAGTTTTTTGTATTTTTTTAAAATAAGTTTTATATAATGATTTTTTCAATTATTCACTTAACATAATTATCAACACGATTAAACGTTTCAATAAATTAATACAGTCTGTCTT
>NW_004440243.1:84272-86260 GCF_000330505.1 Entamoeba invadens IP1
CGTTATCTGGTGCCTTTTGGACCATAAAAAATGGAATAATTCGGGGAGCAGTCCCAAAAATCCATCCCAATTGTTTCGGGTTTTTTCACGTTTTACCTAATGCCCGATGTTTAGACAAAAATGAAGCTATTTTTTGTCCACCAGATAACGTTTGAGACCAGATAACGTTAAAAGACTGACTCTAACAGATATACAACATTGTTGATATAAATTAATTCAATTAAATTTAAAGTAAGATAACGATTGTTAATAACATTGTTATTCAAAAATATCGATCTTAATTTTTGTGTAAATTGTTTGACGTTTTGTTAAAACAAAACGATCAAATATTAATCATTGTTATTAATTTCATTGTATAACAACGTTAATATCCTCAATTTTCATCCTGCAGCTATATGATTATAATTACATATAAGCGAGATATTATATACATTTTTTTCTGAACTATCGTTTTATTATTTTTCATTAGACAAAGCACAACAGTAAACACGTTTTTTTAATAAAATAACAGTATTAATGATAAACTTAAGGAGAAGCACTTATTAAAAATCAGTTGGTGTATTAAGTTTTACTCTTTATTACTACACTATTATTCTGAAAAATAGTATAAAAACAAAACAAGTAACTTTTCAACTATGTAAACATGTAAAATCAAACTTAAATTTCAAATGATTAAACTAAATTGAGAGGATATAACATTTTACAACAGTTTTATATTTTGATTTTTGGCTCAAGTTTGTTTGTACATTTGATATAAAAATTATTTTTTCCCAGAAGTTCAAGAATCAAGATATTGATTAAAAAATTGGGTTTTTCAAAAAAACAATAAGTCGATCTTTTATTAACACTACATTCAAAAAAATAAAATACATAAATTAGTATTGAGTTACACTAATGACATTTAAAAATAATTATTGTTATTAACATTTTAATATAGCATAACTTATATATAACATATTATATTGGTAAACACTTTTTAATAATAAAATGAAATGTAACAACAAATTAAAAGATAAATTGATTTAATATTGGTCACATTAATTAATTTAAAATCTAATTTTTTTATTATTTATGATCTATAAATTGTGTTATTTGAAATTATAACGATTTTATGGTGTAAATATGAATTTTAAATATATATCTGATTAAATCTATTATATTATAAAGACGTTAATGTACAAAAAAACATTCGAATATGTTGTGTTTTTATTTGAAAAAGTTTTTGGAAAAAAACAAACAATATATTTCAACTTAATAATATTTATTTAATTAAAAATAAATACAAAACAATTACAAAGTAAGTAAATTAACTATTCTATCAATAGATACTCTATTAGCCTTTTCTTGTACCCAGCACATTTTAATCACTTTAAACAGAGTTTCTGGAATATTTTCTTTTCTTTCAAGTCGTTTTCCCGACATCACAAACTCGGCTATTTTCCATTGAAACTTAAAATTCTCAATTATATACGCTTCACACCACCCGAACACTTCATACATTGTTATACCAAACGAAAAGACATCTGCATATTTTGTGTACTTTTCTTTGTTCAACACCTCAGGCGCCATGTATGTTGGTGTACCAATACCTTTGGTGAATGTCATGTTAGTCATCAACAAGTTGACATTTCTAGCACTCCCAAAATCAGTCAATTTTGCATTCACTTTATCATTTAAATTTAATGAAAACACAAGTAAATTGTCTGGTTTAATGTCTCGATGTAAAATGCCGTTTTCATGTAAATACAAAATACCTCTTGATGCATCCAACATCATTATAATTCGAAGTATCATGTCAATTTCGTCACTTGTTTTGTGTTTTATCAAATCTTGTAAACTTCCAAATTGTGCAAACTCTGTGACCATACACACTTTATTTGGTATAAACACAGCTCCATAGAAATGGACAATATATTCACTTCGAAATTTGTCAAGCATTTCAACTTCTTTTGTAAATTCATCAACTGTATTCTCTTCATTTGAGTTGG
>NW_004440243.1:86360-111251 GCF_000330505.1 Entamoeba invadens IP1
CGAGTTTTCTTTACCACTATGGTAAATCAAGCGAGACAATCATGATTTCGTCACTCAAATCCATTGTGCAATATGGCATTATAAAGACTTCAAATTCGCATGCAAATCCGCTTTTCAAAGTCACAATTTGTGGTTCTGTGCGAATTTTGTATTTGTCACATTTGTCTTTTGTTGTGATTTGAATTTTCATGTTACTTTTAGACGAGTTGCCAACACACAACAATTCACGACCTTCACTTCCAATTTGTATTTTGTCACTTTCATCACCAAATGAAATTTCATTTTTGTTTGATAGAATGTCGCTTTCAAGTTTAGTCATCGTGATATTGGAACGACTCATCTTGAAAACACAAATATTTTCGGTGTGTTTGTTGTCTTTCTTTTTAAACACAATCAGAACAACAATGATCACCGTTGCAATAACTACAACAACCATCACAACAACACAAACAACCTCAATACCAACAACCAACCCACAATTCGTGTTTGCAAAACACTCTATTTTGTCGTCACTCAACTTAAAGCCATCTGCACACTCCCAACACAAGGAGTTCTGTGATGAAATGCAGTTTAGTATTTGTGAAAAGTGAACACACACTCCGTTTCTTAAAATGTTGTTATCATCACATTTTGAACACTCAAAAGTGGCATCACAATATGTGCAATTTTCACCACATTTGTAACACAAATTGTCTTTCGGTGCAAATCCATTTACACATAGTGTGCAACCACTTGTTGTTTTGTTCAAACAGTTGTTCAATTCTTTTTGTGGGTTGCACAGCTTAGTGTTGTTGTTTGGTGTTCTGTAATACCCATCACTACATCGCAAACACCCTTTTGAACTTCTTAATATGCAGTTGTCTGTTGTTGTTTTACTCATTGTTTGAATATTAAGTAAATTTACAGTGTTGTTATCATCATCACTGGAAACACATGAAATGTCTACAAGAACATTGGATTTATTGCACTCCAAACACAACAACATTACAACACTTACGTACTCACAGTCTTTGTATTTGTCTTGTTTTGGCAAACACCCAGTTGTATCTTTGTAATGATCTTCTTCACATTGTTTACATACATTATCAACAAATTCTTTACAATTAATTGAATCAGTTGAAACACACTTCCCATTAATAGTTATTTTGTTTTTACACAAAATGCAAATCTCTTTGTTTTGAATAACACACTTTTTGTCATTAAAAACACATCCACAGTTTTCAATGTGATGGTTTTGTTGGCATGCAGTACACACACACTTCCGTTGTAATCGGCACATTTCAAGTCCCGTGAACACAACACGTTCGTTGTCATCACAAATTCACTTTTACATGGTATATCTACTTTTTTATTATTCACATTTTGACAGATCTTAGAATTTTCACAATTTGTAGTTTTTACATTGTTGTCTAATGTCGTGTAATATCCACCATCCGCCAAATAACAAAACTCGTTTTGTGTATATCTGCAGTTGTTTATTTTGATACCTTCTTGTGTGTTGTTTTTGTGTATCAAACAAGTTGTTTTGTCGTTTTGAGTATATTGGTATTTGCATGTGCTTGTAATTGAATAATCACTATTTGTTGTAATAACATTATTATAACAATTATCACGTGTTTTTAAAGAATAATTAAAGCATTTTTCATTTTGTTTTTCAATTCATTTTCATCAATTAAAATGTATTCTTCTTCACATATAAAACACGAAAAATTTACTTGAATGAGACAGTTATTGATATTATTTACACTTATGGATTTATCATAATTATAATGTGTAGTGTTTGAATACGCCAGTAAACACTCTGATTTGTCATCATTCAAAACATACGGTGCATAACATTTAATACACGTTTGTTTTCCATTATTGTATTTACAGAGTTGGCAATTTGGAATCATTTCAAAACAACTCATACAAATATTCGAAGTAACTTTCACTTTGCCTTCTTCGCATGAGATACAATTTTCACCAACTGTAATATATTCACCAGAACACATCAAACAAATAATATTTTTTGGTGAGCATTGCACATAATTTGTTATTTGTGAACAATTGTAACAGTTGTTATTTTTCAAATAATAAGTACTTGAACACTCAACACAATTTTTTTCAGACTCGTTAATATTCAAATCACACAATGCACAATTATCATTTAACGAACACGAAACACATTCTTTGTTTCCAGTGTTTTGATTTGTGACTTGTTTGTTCCCAGACTGACATGTTGTGCATTCACCACTTTCTTTTAAACAATTTGTACACTCAACTGGACATGTTAAACATGGTAAAGCTCCACCATTTGAATAATAGCCATCAGGACACAATTCACAGTTTTCATCATAACCAAGATTATATCCAGAATAACACATCAGGCATTTGCCATTGATATTATCACACGTTTCACAGTTGATATAACATGAATTGCAAAATGTTTGTCCTTCATTTGATTGATACGTTTTATCTTCACACTGTTGGCATTTGTTGTTTGTTGAATTTGCGTAAGTTCCGGCTGGACAGATGTGGCAATTAAACAACACATCTAAACCATTGCCAGAAATACAAGTAATGCAGTTTCCATTTGTGTTGTTACACGTTAAACACGTTGAATTGCATTGTGAACATAAGGAAGAAGCTTCTGTTGAATAAAAAACATTTCCGCATAACAAACAAGTCGTTGATTGACTCATTGAACGTTTTCCAGCTGGACAGACATCACATTTGTTTGTTTCTTGATTTGCTCTTGTACCAGCTTCGCATGGAATGCAGTAATTTCCTGATAATACACAACCAGACACACACGAGGAGCAGTATCCACTTTCTTTTTCACATGAATTGCAATAACTGTTGCATTTTAAACACAAAATTGAAGATGTATTATTTGTGTAATAACCATCTTTACATTAAATGCATTTATCACTTCCTGGTAAACTTGAATGTGTTCCTTTTTGGCAGGGAATACATTGAATGCCATTTCCATACGTCCCAGAAGTACAATGAATACACTTATAATAGTCGATAAATTGCCCTTTCTTACATAAAGTGCAATGCCCATTAGTTTTGTCACATGCAACACATGAACTACAACTTGTACATATTGAACTGTTTGCAAGAGAATACGTTTGTTCTGGGCAATCTAAACAACCATTTGGACTGTAAAATTGACCTGCTGGACAACTCAAACAAACACTATTTGAAACAAACGATTTTTCGTAGCATGTCAAACAGTTTCCATTTGTGTCATCACATGTTTTACATGCTGAATTGCACGGGGTACAAAAACCACTCTCATTTGTAGAAAATTGATTAGTTGGACATTTTGAACACGAAGCAGTACAACCAGGTGAGAAATATCCAGCTTCACATTGTTTACAAATACCATCAGAAACAAAACCACAACCAACTGAACAAGAGAGACACTTTCCTGTCGTTGGACTACACGAAACACATGTGGTACTCGTGCAAATTTTACAAAAAGTAGCACCATTAGAAGAGAAAGAACCGAATGGACAAGTATCACATTTAGTTGATCCCAATTTATTAGAGTAATAACCAGCCGGACACAATTCACAATAAACATGACCACGTATATCCGAATAATTACCAGGATTACACGGATTTTTAATTCCATCTGAAGGACAGTAATATCCTATCGGACAAAATAAACAAGAACCATCATCAATATAAAAACCTGCTAAACAACTTGATGCTTCTTCAGATAAAGCACAAAAAACAAAACATAACACAATAACTTGAATGTAAATGGATTTCATAATAAAAACCGTTTAATGGCTATAACTCAGAACTCTTAAAATGTTAAAATTTAAGAAATTCAAACAAATTAATAACTTATTAATACTTTTAAACATTATAAATGTTTTGGTTTGTTAGTGAATAGTTAAGTATTTAAATAATAAAATCGCGTACAAATAAATTTGCCTTGTTTAAGGGTTTCTTGAGGATAAGGTGTATCCTCAGGATCAAAGCTATCCTTATTAAAAAATATTTTTCTGAGGATACAAAAATAAAATCCATAAGGGTCAGTTCCCCATAAAGCCCACTCTCATAACTCAAGTTATAATTTACACTTAATATTTCGAGTCAAAGTTCAAATTTTAAACAATGGTAATAATTTGTCATAAATGCCAAAAAAATAAATACAATCAAAAAATCGCCACAATAATCAGTAAACAAAAACAATAATTATATCTCGCCAACTTGAGACGGGAAATAACAAAACGTGTATTCAAATTGTTAATATTATGATTATATACTTATTGAAATTATTTACGAATCCGTCTTTATAACATAATAATTAAAATTTACATTTAAATTGATAATTGTTTTTTTATCAAAATGAAAATTGAAAAAGTCGAAAACACTGATTTTCTAAAAATGTGATTTAAAAATAACAAATTTATTAATAATTTTGTAATTTATGCAATTATTCAAATTTATTATAATAACAAAGTTAATCATATTGTGTATATTTTAATATGATTGTTTCATTTTGATATTAACTTGTGTTTTAAACAGATTTACAGTTCTGAGGATGGCAATTATTTTCTGAGGATGACAGAAATAGAAAGTTTACACTTTTAAGTCTGTATGAAATGTATATTGAGTAAGTTACTATTTTTGAATATGGAAACACGTCATTTCACTTTTTAGATGTTTAAGTCCGTGTTGATAAAGTCTGTTTGTTACACGACTTACCATCCTCAGAGATATTTATAGCACTGCCACTATTGATTTAAAATTCTATAAATAAAATTATCAATGAATTTTTATAAAGTGAGTTTTGTTAATTGATTATATCAAAAATCGTCAAAACACAACAAAAACGCCAATTAATATATAAAATTGATTAATAAATTGAACACATTTTCATTGAGAATTGATATTGTATAAAAAATAATATAAACATAAACATATATTTCTTGTGTATATATGTTTTGAAATATAAATAAACCCGTTTAAAACAAAAATGATTTTATTTTAAAAATTTGTTTATTTATCAATCGTTGTTTTATCGATATCCAAAACCTCTCGTTTTGAATTTGTGCAAATACATAAATTGTCATCGCATAAAGTATTAATTATCAGTACGTTATTTGCTATCAATTTTTATTGTTTGAAATATCATGAATTGATTTATAATAAATTGTATTTTTTGTAAAAAAGATTAAAAATTGTTCGATTAATTTGTTTTGTGATTTTGATAAATAAATCGACTTTTTCGATAATTTCAATGTCTGTCAAATGTTTTCATATTAACCAAGGTTAATCTTGTGGTAAATCAGAAAATAGAAATAGATTATTTTTTTGTAAAAATCAACTAAAAGAATCATCTTTCAAAAAATCCATAAATAGCATTTTAAAGAAAATCATGTGTTTCAAAATATACCTTTTTGATCTTAGGCAAAAAAATCCAAATTGAAAGAAATTATGTTTAAGATATTTACCATCCTCAGAAAAATTAACAATCCTCATGAATCCCTTAAAAATAATTATTATTTATTACATTTTTATGTTCTATTATTATAAGTCTTTTTACAAACAATTGATTTTTTGATTTAACCATTATATATCAATATTAATCAATAATACAAATATCTTGTTTTAAATTGTTAATTATTTTTACTCAAAAAATGGAAATAACAAAGAATCAAGTAATTTTAAATAAAAACATATTTTTTAACTTCTTTTGTCGAATTATATTTTTATAAAATATAAACTCTGACCATAAATTTTGCAAAGTATTTCTTATACTGTTTTTTAATCAATCGTGTTTTTAATGGTCCATTAATTTTTTATCAATTTCTCTTCAAATATTCTTAAGTTTATAATATTTATGTTCAATCACTCTATTACATTACACCAAAGGTAAAATAAGTAGTTTTTGTGTTTTGTCGACTACGGCATTTAAGTTATTGATCATCTTGTGAATTTCTATAATTATTTTAAAACTAGAACAAGAGTCACTAAAATGGTCTGGTATATGTGAAAATTATTTGTCAACACAATTTAAGTTAAATTCAAGTTAGTTTAATAACATTGTGTATTAACTTCACTACTATCGGGTATTACTACTTCAACTAGTTTTGTTTTAAATAAGCACCATTTCCAATTCATTAAAAGATTTTAAAAAAGTTGATTTTCTCAAGTTTGGCACAATTTTCAAAAATGAATTTGGCATCACAGTCTTGATTCACTATCACTTTGACTTTTTTCATGTTTTACACAACCGAAATGCGTTATTTTAAATTATTTTGACAGAAGACGAAATTTCAGTTTTGTTAGACAACAATCATTGAAACAGCATTAACAATTTTTATTGTTATCAGTGACTTTGATGTAATTTGGACGCTCCTTTTTTAAAAGTAAAGACTATCAATTTGTTTTGAGACAACTTTCTCTTTGGTTTATTATTTTTAACTTTTGATAAAATATAACGGACGTTTTTGCACACTTTAAATTTTGTGTTTTTTCTTTTTTACTTTTTATTAGAAACAAATTTGAAAAAGGTATTAGAATCGACACAGATTATTATTTAGTAGAGCATATATTCAATTTTTGGATTTGAATGGGTTTAAATAAAAGTTTAAATTGTGGGCTTATTCGAACTGGGTTGATACAAAAAATTCAATAATAAACTCATGTTTTTTTACAAACTAAAATAATAAATATTCCACTGAAGCGAGAAAACATTTTGCAATAATAATTAACTTATTAATTAAATATTTGTTACATTAACAAGTAATAATCAAAGACCAAATTATAATCAGAAAAAATTATTTATTATAAATTACCTTGGACACAAAGATTAAAAAGGACGTGAATAAAGGTTCACCAAATAATACTAAGGCACTTAAATCTATTTTAATAATAGTTTATAATAAATATGTTAAAACTATTATTTTTACTTCTTACAAAATTTTGTCTCTGATTTTTTTGGTCAATTGTATTGATAATTGTATGTCACGACAATACACTACAAATATTTTGTGTTTGTTTGTAACAAATTTGAATTTTTCAATTTTTATTTGAACATTTGAATTTGTGGTTTTACAATTGTAAAAATTTGATTTTTTCGCATTTAATATAAATACCTTTTTAAACTGATGGTAACTATTGCATTCATAGCAATTCCTATCAACTGAACAACTCGAAAGTGTTATGTCGACACATTTGTATTCATTTTAATTAACCAATAAGCTGTTATATTTTTGCATTTGAAACAAAGACAAATTGATTTGTCACGCTTACCAATCTTTCTGCATTTGAAACACCGATTTATTTCCAAAAAGTATCTCCACAGAGGAGTTGCCAGTTGACTGACTCGAAAACACAAGTTTGCGTTGTCTTGTTTCAAAACTCACATTGTACACTCACCAAAAACCCATTCAACACTTGAAACACTTGTCATTTTTAAGTGAGCATGCTGTGTATCCTTCTATCAATTTGCATGAGTTGCGGCTGTGATATATTGTGTTGATAAAACTCCTGCTTAGTACTCTCTACAATGTTCACTTTTACACAAAATATTCCATTCTAACTGATGCTATGATCGTGACAATTATAAGAAAAAACAATTAAATTTGAGGTCTTTTTAGCGCCAAATTACTCGTGAATTGAAGATAATATCGTGTTGGTTTCGGCTAGTTTAAAGAAAGGGATAAAGTCCCAACTTTACAATATAATAAATGATGAGAAGGAGATCAAGACTGGATTTGACCCAGACAAGTCGATTGAAAAGGAAAAATAATGAAGGTTTGTTTGGTGTAATTTATTAAGGGAAATTAAGAGGTATAGAAATTGCCATTAATAAGATGAAAGAGTTAGAAATGATAAAATAAAAGTCGACTAATTCAAGAAGAAAGTAGCTAAATCAAACAAATTTATTAGTGAATATGTCGTCCACTATTATGGAACCGTGTTTATACCAAACAAAATATCTACAGTCACCCATTTGCGACCTGTGGTAATTAAAACGATTTGATAAAACAAAAAAGGTTGAAAAAGTCGAAGATAAGTTGCACATTAAGTTAATATATGATGCCGCAAATGGGTTACTCTATTTTAACACAATGGGATATTGTACAATGAGATATCAAGTCTGATGATATCTTGATGTTTTCATTAAAAAAGCAATTGATGTGAATGCTAAATTGACTGATTTTGGGTCATCACAAATTGTCAATGTGTTGATTAAGAACATAATATTCACAAAGGGAGTTGTTATCCCAAAATAGATGTCGCCTGAAGTGTTTAATCAAAAAATAAACAAGAAAAGTTCTGATGATTATTCATTTATTGTTATCATAGATGAGTGCTTTTAACGAGAGCATATTTACAAGCCAAGAATTAACATAACCTTACAAATTAGCAGACTTTATATCTACAGGAGGTCGTTCATTACGATGTGAAGATATTACAAACAAAGAATATGATATCATCAAAAAAGATTTTGGGGAATATTCCAAGTAAAATAATACAAATAACAAGAATTGTTGACACATTGAAAGAGTATTAAAAACTTTAGTTAATGATTAATTTAAAACATGGTATATCTGAAAAAATATAATCACAACTCTAAACGGCATTATTAAATGTTTTGATGTACTATTTCGATTTATTTTAAGTAAAGGAAGGCGAAAAAGTCGCACCACTAATTTGAAGACTTCTCGTATTAAGTTCAATATTAAGATCCGTTGATACCCATCGACACAATCCTCAGATCCCATTACAGGTGCAAAGACCTCTCGACGGACTTCTGAGTTCAAATGACGTTCTCATGCTTTGACTAATAAGTCCTCACTTCTGTCTTTATTTCAGGAAACCCCAGTTGTCCATTGAGGTACTTGGTGTGAAGAAAGTCATTTGTGAATTAGTCGAACTGGCTTTCCACCATTTGTTCTTCTTGTCTAATATTTCAGATAAAATAACACAAAGAGTAAAATTTTCAACACCTTTTTTCTTCTATGTGGCATTGACTATGCGTTTAAGATGGTCGAGCAAATCAACGTTTTTGGATTTTGTTGTTTTTTAAAGGTTGAAAATTTTTAAAAAGAATTTTTTTGGTTCTAAAGTATAATTTATGAGGCATAAATTTACAATCAAATTAGTTTCTCTCAGTGTTTTTGGTTATTTAGAGCAGAAGATGGACCCGTTAGTTTGGATGATGGTGATGACAATATCAATATTCTTTTTATTTATTGTTTTAAAACAGTGTCAAAAATAAAGGTATTGTTGATGGTGCAAAATTTGTAGAACCAATACACTAAGATCAAATTGCTTATTGTTAATTCTTCACTTTATAATACCTGTAATAAACTCCCATAGACATTAATACTCCCATTTCAACACAAAATAATAATAAAAGAATGTTCAAAAAATGATCGAGTGTATCTTTCATTTTTACACTTTTTGAAGAGTGGAGCTGACTTTTCAAAAATTTGTCACATACATCTTCGGTTATAGCTTAAAACGACTTGTCCCTGTTTGTGTGATCGACTCAAGAGAACTCGAGGAAAATGATAAAATGACTACAAACATCCTTTTGTATTTTAACATCGGGCATCCCATGTTAAATTTTAAAATTTTTTTGGTTTGTTACATTATGTTGAAAAATTAATAAGTTCATTGAATTAACGTACTATTGTTGTTAGTAAAGAAATCAATATAATTGTTATAAAATAATTTTACAATATTGATGCAAAGATTATTAAGAAATGAGAATATTGTGTATTCGATACAATATATTATCAATTGTTCAGTTGTCCTGAAAATACACTCATCAATATTTTGTTTAACTTTGTTACTTGAAGTGCATTCATTGCACTTCTGTGGTTTTAAATTGATATTACTTACAATTCGTGATTACATTTATTTTTTAACATTAAAACGTTTGATATATAAAAACACATTGTATAATATCTGTACAATTAGCACACATTTTACCACATTTTATAAATTCAAAATTTTTATTTTCATGATACACATCATAACACTCGGCATGTTCATACTCTGAACAAGTCTTGCAATTGTCATGTGTAATATTAATGACATGATTTTTATCTTTTCTTGTTCAAAATTCGACATCTTCATTATAGCTAAACTTGACATTACATTTCATATAATTTGAAACGGGTTTAACACAACTCAAATAATTCTCCTCGTATTTCAATAAATCTTTATTGATTGCTTAAAATGCAGCCCAATCAAAACCACTACTAACTATAGGTCGAAACAGTTTGCAGTTTTCAGCAAGTTGCTTAACATTAATACATCGTTTGTTGAGTTAAAATAATACCCAAATAAATATGTTACACAACTTATATATAATTTTATATGAAGTACTTATATTAACTTGAGTACCTTTTTCATATTTTAGACAGAACCGCTTTGGAAAAAACCATCAAAACAGTTGTCACATCCAGTGTTGCCGTTTTCTTTGTTGTAAAACAATATTCACTTAATTGTAACATTACAAATCACAATCACAATATGTTCCAAGTAAAATTAATAAATTACTGTAAATACAATCGCCTTGTTTATCAAATGAAATATTTTGAATTTGATTAATATGAGTTTTGTTTACATAATTTTGTTATTAATTCGATTTGAATATTTAAATAAAATTAAAATGGTATTATAGCAATACACGTTGTATATAATATAATTTGTGTATTTGATAGCAACAAGTGTTCATTTCATAACAAATCAACACTGTGCATTTCATTCCAATTGGTGTATTTATATTTAATAATTCAGTTTTTTATTTTCACATCATATTTTATTATATCTTTTATTATATTTACTTTTCAATTTTTTTGATAAAATTTTTAAAAATTACTTATTTTTAATTTAATTTTTTATATAAATATATATATTTTTCCCTTAACAAAATAAAACATTTTTATTTCAAATATATTACTATAAATTTGGAAATAATCAATTAATTATTTCCAAATTTCAATTTAATTTTAAGAATTTAAATTTTTAGATCGAATTTAAGAATTAAATTTTTTAAATTCGATTTGAAAAATCCAAAAATCAAAATGATTTATAATTATATTTTTTTAATATATTATTTTATAATTTTTAACATTAGTTTATTTCTAATCTTTTGTTTGGAATAAATAAAATTTTATTGATTTTACATTACTAAATTTTTTTATCAAAAACACATCATATTTCAATGTCAATTTTATTTTTATTTTTTAAAATTAATTTATAACTTTATTAGTAAAAGCTCTTAAAAGTAAAAATTGTGGTAATATTTGTTCTTTCAAGAGTGGTCATTTTCAGCCAATCTAACATTAATTGCCGCTCTATAGAGAAATCCTATTTTAGTTTAAATCTAAAATATTCCCAGTCTTCACAAATACTGTTCTTAATAGTTTTTACTGTATAACATATTTAAAATAATAATAAACAAAATAACTAATTGAATTAAACACACAAATCAATTATTTTTTGAATGTTTTATAAGTACGAAGATACTCATAACTTAACTGTATGGCTTTTTTAATAACCACATCAACATTACTATTATTAAAAGAAGAACATTCAATGTAGCCGTTTGCTCCTATATCTTTCGCCATTTGAAGACATTTTTTTGTTGTTATTTTTTGATATATATATCTAGAATAACAACTTTCAATTTTTTCATTTGATTCTATCAAATCACTTTTAAGACCAACAAGCAATATTGGAATGTCTTGGTCAAAGTGTCTGATTTCTGGCAACCAAGTTGTTTTGAGACTATTAAAAGAGTTCAAATTAACAAGTGAGAAACATAGAACAAAACATGTCGTATTTGGATAGCTCAACGGTCTCAAACGAGGGTAATCCTCTCCTCCGCCGGTATCCCACAATTCCATATCAAATTTAATGTCTTTGTAAGTCACATTCATTTTACAGTATTCCATTACAGTGGGTACATATTCACAAGGAAAATCACCAGTTGTGTACTTAATCAGAAGACTTGTTTTACCAACAGCACCATTACCATTGAAAAGCAACTTTATTTTTCGGTTTATCATATTTGAATTATATAGTTTTAAAAAACTATTTGAATTGGGTATTCCCGTTTTAATAATACAAAAATGGAATTGAGTTTGTTGTAAAATTCTGTCTAAGCCACTATTTTGTTATTTTTATAAAGTTCAGATATTCAAATAATAAATAAATTTGTTATTATAAAACTTTTATTTCTAATAAAACAAAAACAACAAATTTCTATATTTGTACAAATTTTCGTTTTTTTCAAATTATTTACTCGGTTTAACAATGTTATCTGCTCGGAAATGTTATATGGTACCTTTTGGATCAAATCAAGTGAATAAATACGGGAAACCATTCTAAAAACATATCATAGTTGTAGTTTTTTACAATTTTTGTGTGTTTATACCCAATTTTCATTTTCTACAAAAAACACCATTAAATTTCGATCAGATAACTTTTCTGAACAGATTATGTTATTAGACTAACTAAAGATAATAAATGGGAAACTTTTTTATTTTTTGTCTTTAATTAAAAAAGATTTTAAATTTTTAAAATAATTAATAAACAATTAAAAATCATCTTTTTATTGCTATCATAATCGACAAATTTTTAAAAAAACTGTCAAAAAAGCAGTATTGGGTTGTCAACGAGTTAATAACTATATAATATTTTTTAAATGTTGTTGTAAATTAAACTTATAATTCAATTGTTATTTAAAAGTCGATATTAGAAAATTTGGATTTTTAAATTTTCAAAGTAAATTAATGTAAAGTTAATATAATTATAATTGATTTTACGTTATATATATTACATTATTTATTTAATAATATTTTTTTTACCCAATTGTTGTTATTCTAATTTAATTGAAAACATATTTAAATAAACAATAACAACCTTTGTTCAGCGAAAATTAAATATATTAAACAATTATGCTATACTAAACATTGATGATAAAGTTTTATATATTTAATTATCAATAATGATTAATTGTTTTTTAAAGTGTTATAAATCATGATAATTTAGTATTAAAATTACAAAAAAATATATTTAAACAATAAAAATTCATTACAATTCATAAAATTATCTTGTTATAATAACATTAAAATAGAAAACCCGTTTTTTAGAACAAAAGTGCAAGAACAATAGCCACCATCATAATAACTATCTTCATTGCTCCATTACACTTTCCTGAAGTTTTATTAAGTGTATACCCATTTTTGCATTTACTGCAAGAATCTTTTCCATCACAAAGTACACATCCACTAATATGTCTGTCGCACGGCACACAAGCTCCCCATGATGTCGTGTAATACCCTTCTTTGCAAACACATTTACCTCCCTTAGCTTCAAAATACTCTGCATTACACACAGAGCATTTTTCTGAACTACACGAAGAACAAAATTCATTCAATTTGTCTTTGCATGGATCGCAAGTCTGAGTTTTTGTGTCGTAGACATAACCTTCAATGCACACACATGTTCCATCAACAGGAGTTTCTTCAAAGAAATTTTCAACAGCACATTTAACGCACTTCGTTTGGTCTTCACATACTTTGCAATTCTTCGAACACATCAAACAACTTTCTCCACTCAAATAATACCCATCATTGCATCCTTCGCACATCTTCCCTGGAACCGGCTTGCGGTTTACATCAATGCACTTTTCACAGTCCGTTGCACTTGTACAATTCTCACATTTACTGTCACATTGTTTACATTTATCAATGTCCAAGTAATACCCTTTGACACACTTTTCACATGTAAAACCAGTTCTAAAAGTTTTTGGATCACAAACGGTGCAATGCTCTTTATCAGTGCAAACATTGCAATTTTCAGCGCATTGTTCACAATTGCCTTCGGAGTCTAAAAACATGTTAGTGTCTTTACATGTGGTACAATTTGTTGTTGGTTCTCTTAATTCATCAACACACTCGGTACAATGGACGTAAATGCCGTTGCCATAGTCACATTCCTTTTTGCAAACAATCAAATCGTTGGGGCAAGCAACACATGTATTGGTATTTGGATCAAGATAGACACCCTGATCACATTCACATTTTGGTGGGTTTCTTTTGTTCTTACATTCTTTACATTCAATATTTCCATCTTTAATTTCACAACCATTGCAAACACTCGGACATCTTGCACATGTTCCATCAGTTGAATTGAATGTGAAGCCATCTTTACAAATTGTGCAATACTTTGTCGGTTCTGAAGCTGGTCCATTTAAAACAGCATTACCATCTTTACATTGAGTGCAAGCAGTTGCACTACATGTTAAACACCCAATTCCGTTGTTGCACATTTGACACACTTTTTTGTCATCCATGTAATATCCATCAACACATTGCGAGCATTGTGTTGTACCAAATCCAATTGCCATGTGTTCTTTATCACATGCCAAGCAATTAATTTGTTTGTTTTGGACAACATATTTACCATCTGTTGAACAACCTTCAATTTTTTGTACACAGACATCAATCTTCCCCGGTTCAGTCACATAGCCAACGTTACATTCACATTGATTTGTTGGATCTCTTCCCTGTCCATTATATTGTTCTGGTTGACACGTCTTACAAGTCACTTTTGTTTGACCAGTTTCCCAAACACAAGTTGCACATTTTTCGGGGCACTTTTCACATTTTTCATCTTTTAAATAAGTTCCCGTTGGACACACACATTTCCCTTCTGATGTGTATTTTGCTCCAGTTGCGCAGAGTGTGCAATGTTTACCATTGGCACTCTCAATACATCCTTCAAGAGAATTTATCTTTTCACAATCGGTCACTGTTGACGCATTCTTTTGATAATATCCATTTTTACACATACAGTTTTTGATCACATCTCTATTATTTTTCGCACATTCGTAATTTGAATTTTCTTTTGTTTGTGTTTTGTACATGTAACTTCTTCTCAATAATGGATTGCATTTACTTTCAGGATTGGTAGTCTCATTATATGCTGGTACCAACTCTTCAAAGAAAGAATTTACTCCTTTGTACTTACAGAATTTATAAGTTGTGTCATAATTATCGACAATTTCCAGTATAATGTCAGTTGGAGTTAATATGCATTTTCCATTTAATAAAACACCATTAGGGTTGCCATTATTGAAAGCGCATTTGTAACAAGTCACACCATCATCGGCACATTGAGCACAATTTTCATCATCACACGGTTCTGCTTTTGTCGCCTTCCAGTTGTCATACAAGGAACTTCCAGGCATTGGCGTATCTGCTGTTAAACATTCCATAAAATGTCCTTTGCATTTTTTGCAAGAATAAATTTTTGTTTCAATATTATAATCAAGATAATACCCAGTCTTGCACGTTGGTTTTCCCGAAGAGGTATCTAACCCATCATTTGAAAATAGATTGCATTCACCATTAAGAGCATAATATCCATCTTCACAGATACCACATTTTCCATCTGATTTAAATTCGACACAATGATTGGAAACACAATTTCCTCTATCAACTTTACATCTTTTATTACATTGAGTACATTTGGTGGTATCATACAATTCGCACAAGCTGTCGTACTGTTTGTTTATATCTCCGTTTACTTCGCACATTGTACAAGTTCCTTTATCATTTATATAATATCCTTCTCTACAAGATTTGCAAATAACATCACTCGACGTTTCTTTGAGTATATTACAGTTCTCGTCGGTCTTTTTGCAGGCTTTATAAGATAGAATATAACCAACATCACACTTTAAGCAGTTTTCCCCATTCTGTCGAATACACCCTTCTATTACCTTGAGTTCTGTTTGGCAGTGAAGTTTTTGAGTGTCCATAGTCTTATTTCCAAAGCATTTCAAACATACTTGTTTGCCTTCTTTTAATCCAGAAAGAGCACAATTTGTTTTATCAAAAACTTCTGTTCCACTATCAGCATCTACACATCCATCCATATTTACGTTTGTTGCAAGACCTTGTCCGCAGTACTTACATTTTGTTGTTTTTACTGATCCACTTTTTAAATCGTAGGTACTTACACATTGTTTGCATGTGTCGAAAGAACTGTTGAAATCACAAGTACATTCACCTGATTGATCACAAGTGTTACATCCATAATCACAAAACTTACATTCTTTATCATTTAAATAAACATAGGGGTCAGTAACATTACAATTCGTTGGATTATAGACACATTCTCCGTTTTCAAGTTTGAAATAATTATTTTCACACTCAATACAATTGATTGTATCAGTGGGATTTCCACTGTTATCAAATTTTCTATCAACCTTTTTACAGTTGGGATGTTTTGATCTTGGTTCTATTTCTCCCACTTTTAAAAATGGATCTGCATTTGCCAAAATTATCACTAATAAGGATATAAGCATTTGTATAATTCAGTTTTATTTTTTTTTGTAAATGGAAACAATTTTTTGCAACAATATGAATCAAATGATATTGTTGTTGATTAGCTTAAGTTTCCATTATTTTTATTTTTTTGTAATTTTAAAAATACAAAAACAGAACATGATTCTAATCATTAATATAACATGTTTTTCTTGAAACTTCTTTGTGATAATTAATGTAATAAACAATATTGAGCCCAGTTATTAAATACAACTTTTTATCTAATTTGTTTGGTGTTTAAATTTTTCACATAAAATGGAACAGTTTCATTACATGATTATTTTTTTGATTAAAAAATCAAATTATTTACATAGTTTCATGTTTTGAAATTTTATAGTTATGATTATGTTTCCATTTTAATATATCATTAAACATAATTATTTAATTAATACAATAATTAACAATTTCAATTGTTTTTTATATTAATTAACCACATTTTAAGATTTATGTTTATTTGACAATAACTAAATTATTGAAACTAAAATTGAATGCAATTAGTTATAAGAGTAATTTTTAAATTTGTTTCAATAAATATATTTTTTAAATTGTTTCAATTTACATATTATTTTTTTGTTTTGTTTATTAATTCTATTATAATGTTAATTAATTCTTGTTTGTTTCATAATCATCGCATATTTTGTAGAAATAAAGGTTTGAAAAAAAAATTATAGTAAAACTTTACAAAAAAAACTATTTAAAAGTAGTTTTCTTAGAAACAATAATTTTTTAGATTAAAACTAAAAATAATGTTTACCATAAGCGGGTTTTGGCTAAAAATACCCATTTTTGAAAACAATATATACCTTGTCTAAAAAATTTGACCAAACCATACAAAGTACATTATTTTTTACATCACAATTTTAATCACTTTATTAAACTGGATGGTATATTCAACTTTATTATTACAAATAATATTTAGGGATGATCGTACTAAAATTAAGACCAAAACCATGGTTTCGACAAAGATTATTAATTTATATAGCATTATAAAAACTAAATCTAAAAAGTCAAATTTGAACTATTATCAAAAAAATAAATGAAGAAAATTGTTTAATATTATCTAAATATTATTTAAATAGTAAATCGAAGCTACAGTACTTGCCTACACTTGAGTACCACATCTGTATAATTCAAAGTTGCTTTAAATATTTTAGCTAAAAACAAACAATTTGACTCCTATTTCGATAATGAATAATTTAACAGGGTCCTCCTTTTTCAAAAAACCAGCCACCACGTTTCACCACATCAACAAAAAATGACACGTGTCTATAGAATGTAATTTTTATTTTTTACTTTAAACAATTAATTATTCCAGGACAATTTTTGCTTTTAGGTAAAAAAAACTTCAACTGTTTTTAAATCCTTTTTTACAATCAAAAACCACTTAATTGTAATCAATTTAAGGCGACCTTCAAGATTGTCACGACCCAAGTAATCCTAAGATCTTTTGGGTCGAATTAATTATTTTTTTGTAAATCGGCATTTTACTTTCCTTTTTACCAAATAACAAAAAAAAATATTTTTTAAAATTTCACAATTTTATTTCTGAATTTACACATTGTTGAATTAATTATATATAATCATCATTAACCTTAACAGATTGTTTTATCAATTTTCATAACGAAATTATCTAAGCAATCAAACGTTCAAATAAACAAAAAATCAAAAATACAACAGTGTTGATACAAAGGTAATTCTCAAATCAAATTTCCACTTAAATTATAGTTGTTTATTACATTGAATTGATTGACTGTAAATAATAACTTTTGTGTAATGACTATGATATACATTAAAACAAAAATAAACGATTATCATCAATTTCATTGTGTAACTACGTCAATGTGCACAATTTTCGTTCAACAATTTTTTGTTGATAATTACATATAAGAGAGTTGTTATATACTATAATTCTTTTCTAACTATCGTTTTCTTGTTATTCATATAAAAACATAATTAAACGTATATGCCTTAGTAACACCACAACATTTATTATTGTATATAATAAAAACATGTATTGATTATTAATTTCAATAATTTAATAACAATAGATCATATATCAGGTCTCACTGTTAATCACAACATTTTCATTTTTATAAAATGTCAAAATAAAACGTGATAAATTTTTAGTGTGAAAACGTGTAACATCAAACCCGAACTTAAAATCATTACACCGAAATCAAAAGAATAACACAGTTTAGAACTCTTTTGTTTTTAATTTGCTTCTCTTTCACATATATACATAAAATATAAAAAATAAATATTTTATCTTCAAAAAGCAAAAGCAGACGATACAAAAATAAAAAAATGATTTCAGTTCTTTGTTGTGGTACATTAATTTAGTTGTTTCAACAAAAATGAATACACTTTCATGATTATTTTAAAATTCAATTCATACATATTTATCTATAATAACAGTTATTTCTCTAGATCATACATAAAATTGCATTAAAACATAAATATTTGTCTTTTTTGATTTATAATACAATGCACATATAATCTAAGTAATACACAAACATTAAAAAATAATTCAATAGCTTTCAAAATGAATTGTATTAATATAGTAAAATATTTTTATTAAATTTATAAAATATATTTAATCGTATCTAAGTGACAACACCAATGTAATTGAAAAAACAAATTGGTTTATTATCATCATTTTTAATTTGTTCACATGTATATTTGATTATTTATCAAAATAAACTTCACTTGGTTGTCAGTTATATTAACCAGTAAATATATTTTATTTGAAAGTAACATGTACAAATGGGTTGTGAACAACAAACAGTTAAAAATATTTATTTACATTCTTTTCATTATATAATATTTATGTATTTGTTTAGTTTGAAATTAAATGTTTACACACTCAAAAAGTATACACATTTAATAATTTTATCCGTTTTTACAATGGGCGTATAGAGTATAAAAGTGAATCATGTTATATTAATAATCAAAATACAATCATTAAAAGAAACTGTATAATCATGTTATTATTTCACTATTCAATGACAGATGTGATGTTATTTTTAAATTGGTGCTATTTATGTGTGTAATCAGACAGAATAAATTAAAAACATAATATAAATTTAATAACATTATTTACATGTCATTATCAACAGTGAGTTATTAAAAAATAATTGTTTTTAATGTAGTTACACAATTAAAATAGTCACACCCGTTTTGAATATAAAAGATATATTTATAAATCAAAAATATGTCAAAAACAATTATTATTTTTGGTTTATGTTTACACCAAAAATTATACATTTGAACATGATTGTAAATTATTATTTATCATTCCATGTCTTGTCATATTGGTAACTGTATGTGTGAATATCAAAAACTACATTTTTAAATTGAAATACAATTGTTTAAATATGAATATTTTAAAAAAATACTATTTTTTATTGTTTACCAAATAATTTTTTTTGTAATCACTTTTTTTAACATAAAAAATAAATGATTAATTATTTTTTATATTTATAATTATTTGACACGCATATCAAACTTTTTGTTACCATTTCTTAATTTCTTTACGTATGTTTTTGACTTTAAATAATTATTGTCAGCCCAAGCATCTTGATGGATCTTCAAGGTAGCCTTTAATATAAAACGTAAATAACAACACAATTTTTTATTTATTAAAAATTTATTTAATAATTATAATTTTTAAATAATAATACAACTATTTGAGAATTCGCTTACTTTTTTTGTTAATGTTTGATGACTTGAAAGTACCTTTTCAAGTACTTCAAATCCATACTGCTTAACCGAGTCAGCACACATAGATATAATATCTTTTAACACGTGATATTTTGATTCTATGTTATTGGCAACAAACAACATTGCCAATTCATTTGTGAGTTTTCTTCCTCCATCAACTAAACTTTTATCACAACTTTTTTTAGTGTGGTTGTGGTGTTACAATTCTGAACGATTTGTAGTGACCGGCTTTTTGACCTGCATTGTATGCATTTTCAACTATTTTTCTAATTTCCACATTTTGACATTCATGATGTGTCAAGTAATGTTCGGAAGCATCATTTTTGTTTGGGAAATACCCACAAACTTTACAACAAAATAATCTTCTGCTTTTGTCGAGTACTTCAGTTAGCCTTTCATCCCATATAGTTTTTTCATCTCAATTGGGACATTTGGTGTAAACATGTTGTTTTTAAAAAGTTCAAAATAACAATTTGGGGTTTAATTATATTTTACAATTAAAAAATTAACGTTATCAGATTGTATATATAATATAGTTGTATATAAACTAGAATTCAAAAATCGATAATGTATTTATTTTATTTTTTTAATTAATGGGTGTGTTAAGTTAATACTGATTATTTAGTTAATACTTTTAATACATATCGTTATTAATTGTTAATTTATATTTATTAAATATTTTACCAATTTAAAAAAATAAAAATGGAGACTATGGGAGTCAAACCCAACATCTTTTATCTAGAAATCGAGATATTAGCTGATAATGCACTACCGTTGTGCTAAGTCCCCTTACATAATATTTTAAAATTGTTTCATTATATTTAAATTTTATGATAAATGCTAATAATTTTAATTGTGTTAATTGTAAATATCAACTGAATCAACACTTAAAAGGTGTACATTATAAGTTCTTGTTGATAATGTTCAAAAATAACAAAACTATTCAAAAAACAACATATTTTAACACTAGAAGAAATCAATTATGTTTTACTCTTATAACATTTAAAGAGTTTACATAGCGCCGATATTTCATCTTTTATAACCCACTTCTTTGCCCCTGGTATTACCAGGTTTTATCCAAACAAATATTAAATAGCGGTCCTGTGCTATTCAAAATGGCAAGAATCTGTTTGAGGATCGAATGGAGAGACAATCTGACTCTCTAAGTTCAGAGAGTTTCCTTCAAAGCCTTTGGAAACACAGAGTTATGACTTGCTGAAACAGGAAGATGTGATATGACAAGGCTCGACTTACTCTTCCTAGTATAGTGCCTTTAGGGTTTACCAGTACCTATCCAGCCACCGGTATAACTTCCGGTGGGAGATCTCGCTTATTGGAGGCATCGATAGCTACTTTCGACGACTCACATTTTGTGGTGTCTCCTTCGTGTAGGGTTGGTCTCTATAAAAAAACAACATATTATAACAAAACATTTAAAATTTTATAAAATTAAACTAGTTTTTGTTTAAAAAAAGAATGGCGGTTGTGTGACATTTTCGTGTGCTTTTTTGTTGTGATTATCACCATCAGGATATACACTTGTCAATTTTTTATAGATATTTGGAAATGCTTGTGCTTTCTTTTGAGGTGGTACAAAGTTTGAACACAAAAACAGCACAAGAGCTCAATGCATGTTTTTATTTAAAATTTTTTTTCTTGGTAGTAAAATGATTGACACTTAGTCTTATTAAAATAAAAATAATAAACTGTTGTGGATAAGATATTTTGTCCTTTTCAAACTTTATAATTAAAAAGCATGCAAAATGCATTTTTAAGAAATCGCAAAAGTTCAAGAAAATAGAACAATACCATTGTATGTTTCACTTTACATAACAATAAATTGAATAGCTGATTGATGATGCAACTAAGCACCATATAGCATTAATGTTAAGAATAAAGTATTTGATGCAAAATAATTGATTCGAAAAAGATTCAGTGATCCAACAATACAAGAAAATATATAGCACCGATCATTCATTGTCGTCAACGACAACAACAATAAACCTTAAATAAAAATGTAGTACAAAAAAAGATATCAAGAAATTAACACTAGATAAGATCATTTTGATGGTGCTGAATAAGTATAATAATACAGCAGAGGCGTTTGTTGGTAAGAAAGTCAACAACGCAGTCATCACATTTCCGGTTTATTTCAATGACTCACAGCGACAGGCAACAAAGAACGCGGGCACTATTGCAGGCATCAATGTGCTCGGAATCATTATTGAGCCAACAGCAGCAATAGCATATGGACAAGACAAGAAAACAGAGAGAGAAAAGAACTTGATCTTTGATTTTGAATTTGGAACATTTGATATGTCACTTATTGCTATTGATTATGGTATCTTTGAAGTTGAGGCAACAGACGGCAACACACACATTGGTATTAAAGACTTTGATAACAGAATGGTCAACCACTTCATTACTGAGTTCAAGAGAAAGTACAAAAAGATAAATCGAGTAATGCACGAGAAGTCAAAAGACAAAGAACATCACGTAAAAGGGCAAAGCGAACACTATCATCTGTAGCAACAGCAAACATTAAAGTATATTAGTTGTAATATATGTATGAAAACATAGACTTCTACACATCAATTACAAGAGCGCGTTTTGAAAAACTAAACATCGACCTCTTAAAGTCTATAATAGCATCAGTCGATAAAGTGCTTGAAAACGCCAAACTAAACAAAGGGAGCATTGATATGTTTTTCTAATTGGTGGATAAACTTGTATTCAAAAGGTAGTGCAGATAATCAAGTACTCTTTTACGCGAAGAAGTGAACAAGTACTTAATTACAAGTTTTATGATAATTAATAGGTATTCAATAAATATTATTTTTCAGCAAATTTTATTTATGTTGACATTTAAAAAAACTATTTTATATGTTGTGGTGATTGAGAAATTTTAATGAAAAAGTTAAAGATATCAAGGCACAGTTGTTGAATTATTTTTAACTCTCGAAGTTTAACACCTTAAATAACATTGGACATAATTTAAGCGGTCTAAAATTTGTAAATCTTTTGTCTATTTAATAAAATTCTGTTTTATAAAAGTTTATATTATATGTATTCATTGTTAACTCTTTTCATTAATTCGTCACTGCCCTCAATAAGAGGTAAAAAATGCAAATTTTACCTAAGATATTTAAAATTTATATAATTTTATATGGTGTGGTTTTATGAAAAATATTAATTTCTAATGTTAAATTTAAACAAAAAAATGTGTGACCTCTTCTTTTATTTTGAAATCAATTATATCTCGCTGTTATTTTTTTATCCATAAAATCGTAATTGTTTTTCCTATTTTCAGAAACAAAAAAAAATTTTTAACACTAAAAGAATGAAAACAATCATTTTACATTTATATTATCATCAAAATTCAGAGTAAAATGTATTTCAACAATTTTATTGAAATACATTTTGGATATAATTAACGCAATTCAGTTTAATTTAATAAAGTAATTCGAATAATTGTTAATATTAAATAAATATGTTGATCATCTAAATTTGGTTGATTTGTAACTTGATATTTTAATTAATAACAAATAATAAAATGATCAAATTTGAAGAAAAAATAATAAGTTAACGTTTCAAGTCTTCATGATATTATAAAATGTCAGTCTGTAAACGATTATAGTTAGTGTGACTTACTTAAAAATTACATCGATTTTCAACCATTTTTTGAACTAAAAAGTTGTATCGTTTTATTCATTTTAAAGATAAATGTGTTGATATAAATTAGATAACTAGATAAACTTTGACAAAATCAATTATTTGATTCCCAATTAAAGTACAAATTGATTATAATTATCAAAAGGTGTATTTTTTGAAAATCAAATAAATATCTTTAGAAATATATTACTTGTAAAAACTAATATAAATAAAAGTCTCGACTTAACAAAGTCTAAAGAACAAAATATTAAAACGTGTATCGATAAAGGATTAACGAAACAATGTGATATTATTAACTTATATAATCAATTTAGTATTAAACATCTAAGAAATTAAAAAATAAAAAAAAGCATAATTAGTAATTAGCAAAACAATTAAAATGTTATCAAAATATAAATATTATGCAGGTAAACTTAAGTGTGCACAAATCAAAATACACTTTATCTGTTCTAAATAATAAAAAGTTTGATCAGTTAATAATTAGTTAGCTATGAGTTGCGATTTTAAATCAATTAAGCCAATGTAGTCACATTTGAAAAGAATATGATGATAAATGAACATCTAATAAAAACGATTTTTTAAAAGCATGTCATTTTGTTTAAAAAAATAACTCAAAAAATTAAACAAGTACATTGAAAGTTAAAGTAAACTGTTGTAGAAATTATTCAATTTCATTATTATTGCAAGATTAATGATAATAAGTAATTTATAATATTTTAAATTTTTATTGTTTTTTTTTCACAAATTAGTAACTGAAAAAAATGAGGCTTTTATGAAACAAGTTTACAATTGACTAAATTTTTTATTTTTTACAAATTTAAATATTTCCCGTCACGGTTTCCAGTTAAAAACATTATTGCATGGTCTCTGGCTTGGAAGGGACCGAACATTTAGGTTTGGGTTTTATTTTCTCAAGTTTTTCGAAAAAACAAAAAACAAATAAAAACAAGTGACAAAAGTAAAATAATAATTTTAATGTTTTTTCATATCACAATATTTTGGTTAAGTAAAAAAGTGAGCAAAGCAAAATGTCGATTCTCTGATAACATAATATTGAGAAGGAAAGATATTTGCCTAAAACTGAAATAAAACGTTATAACAATACTGACGAAAAAATTCAAGGTAG
>NW_004440243.1:111351-117123 GCF_000330505.1 Entamoeba invadens IP1
TCTGTTTTGGATCATAAATTGTTTCTCATTTGTAATTGATCAAATCCCAAAATATTAATATAATCATGGCCAAATCAAACAAAATATTGTATAGTATATTTACTAAAAAATATAGTATTTATTTTCGCTCTATAATGGTAAATTTTTATAAGTTTTGTCCATTCTCTCGTTTTTCCCATTGTAAAATGTAATTTTTTTATTATTTTTTAAATTATCATATGCTTCAAAATGCATGTTATATTGCCATTACTATCATTCAGTTACAATTTTCCATAATCTTTATACTCTTTTTTTCTTGTTTTCCCCGAAAAAATAGAGAAAAAAAGGTAATTATAATCAATTTCTTACCAATAATTATTAAAAAATAAACCAAGTTTTATCGAATTTTGGAAAACCCAAGTGTTCGACCTCCCCCAGTTTTGGAGACCGTGATCAAATTTTCGAATGGTTAAATATGTTACAAAAAAATATTACATTTATTTACCAAAAATCACTCATTGTAAAAAATGATTGTATTAAAAATGGTATATTTAATACAAAGTGTAATAGTAGGTTACAAATTTATTTATAAACAAAAAACTAGTACCTAATAATTATATTACTCAACTGTATAATAAAAATAATAATATGTTATTAATATCATTAGATGACGTGATATTAACTCGCCGATTCCCACTATCTCTCATTTCAGTAATCTTTGTATTCTAAATGTGGGTCGGGGGCTGGCTTTAAAACCCGCAATAAAATTTTTACAATTTTTTAATTGTTTTTAACGATAAGTAATAACTAAATTATCTCATTAGCTTCGATGAACAATAGTGTTCGATGGGAAACAACCTTTACCAATTGATGTCACACTCGATGGTATCGTAATAGTTTTCAAACTATTGCACCAACGGAAACAATAATTGCCAAATGATTTAACACTCAAAAGTGATGTAACACTGCTTAGATTTCCGCATCTTCGAAACAATATTCACCAATTGATATCATGCTTGATGGTATGTTGACAATAATTAAACTACTGCATCCATGGAAACAACTATCACCAATCGATGTCACACTTGATGGTATTGTAACACTACTCAAAATACTGCATCCACAGAAACAACCATCACCAATTAATGTCACACTTGAAGGTATAAAAACTTTACTGAGACTATGACATCCACTGAAACATTCATTACCAATTAAAATAACACTTGATGGTATTGTAACACTGCTTAGATTTCCGCATCTACTGAAACAATTACTCCCAATTGATGTCACACTCGATGGTATCGTAACACTACTCAACACACCACATTCATAGAAACAAGAACAACCAATTGATCTCACACTCGATGGTATTGTAACACCACTTAAATTACTGCATCGACTAAAACAAAAATTACCAATTGATGTCACACTTGATGGTATTGTAAAACTGCTAAGACTACAGCACGAACCAAAACAACCATAACCAAGTGATGTCACACTCAATGGAATCTCATTCCCATATTTAAAACTATCATTTTGAGTGTAAGTGACATTTTTAAACTCGATGTTTCGACTTTTGTTTCTGTCAACAGTTTCAAAGTCAACATTGAACCACACAATAATTCGAAAGAATTTTTTCTTTATAATTACCATATTTCCATTGTCTTCATTTTCTTTTGTGTTTATCATAAATTTATTGCCAAAATTCTCATCCGTTACATACCACAAGTGAAGTGTCTCGATGTTTGGAAAGTATCCAATTGTTTTAAAATTTAACGAAATTGGGTTGAAGTGAAACTTTCCCATATTGCCTCCAAACTTCTTGCATACCAACTCCAAGTTAATAAAGTCTCTGATAGTGACAAAGTATTTTGAGACTATCATGGCATGATAACTGCCAAGTCTACACATTTTGAAATTCACAGTTTTTCGGTCTTTAAATATTTTTAAAATTCGTCTTTGCAAACAACTTTAAAGAATTATTGATTAATATATAAAGTAAGTCTGGAAACCTTATTTATCAACAAAAATAGGTTATTTTTTTGTTATTTGGTTTTGTTTTTCAAATTTTTATTTTTTTTCACTTGAAATCCTTGTTTTTTTTACAATTCAAACGAACTTAAACAATTTGACAAATTTGATTTTTTACGCTCAAACATCGCGTATAACAACAGAGAGTGGTGCCGTTGTTGTAAGCAGCGGTTGGGCGGATTTTTGTGTGAGATGACAGATGCAACACGAGAATTTGACAAAAAACAACTTGGATTTAATTAAATAATTAATAAAAAACAACGAAACAATCATAATCAAAAAGAAGACCACGCTTGGCAGACTCGAACATCGAATTGCAGTTTAACGGTCGAGTAAAAGCCGTTCACAAGAAATTGTCTTAACTATGTGGGTGTCTGTTTGCTCTCTGAAAAAGTGTCTTAAAAAAGTAGAAAAGAACTTTCGCCTAAAAGCGAAATTTTCAAAAAATGATCCAAAAAACTCAGTTTGTTTACGGTATTTTCCAGTTATTTTAGGTAAATTACAACATTATTATCACCATTTATTGACAAACAGAAAAAATGAAATGCTTGGCTATATGACTTTAACCCCATTAATGTTTTTGGTTGTGTTATTTGAAAATAGTTTAAATAATAGTAATATTTATTAAACATCTTAAAAATGCTTTTTTTCAAAACGAAAAAAATAAATAAAGTTTTTGGAATAAATAAGGTTTCCAGACTGACTTTAGTTTGTTTTGTTGTTACGAATTTGATGAGTTGTGGGCGAGAAAGATATTTAGATTTAAACGCGTGCCACATTTTTTGATCACATTTTGAACAGTCAAGTCCAACTCAATAATAATATTCTTTGCACATAACACAGCCACTTTTAAAACTTGCAGACTGGTCATGGGTCATTTTCGAGTCTTCATTTTTGTTGCATTTGTAATTCGACAAATACGTTTTTTGTGGATAATTGAGATAACTGATTGATTTTAAAACACCAGTCAAACGATTTAACACTGTCTTGTTAATACATCAATAAATTGTCTTCACATCTCTACCATCCAAAACTGTTTTGAATTATTTGGGTGGATATTTGTTATTGTTACAATTGTTACGCTTTAATATAAATACACTTGCACGTTAATTACATTTTCTATTTGATATAAACTGACAATTAACAAGCGTTGTTGTGCATTTATTATTTTATCAATTCGGAAGGACACAATCATTATCTTCAGATATTCAAAATGTTTTTATTTAATTTGAAGAGTCACACTTTGTTGCCTTTTCATTTTAACATAAAGAGCACCAGAAAACTGTCGTACATTAGAAAATAGTCGTACACATTGTTTTATGGTATTTTTCTGTATAAAGTCGGGTTTTTATTTTTTCAAAGCCCAATTTTTTTCCTTATTGTTTAGTCAAATTTTATATGTGAAAAAAAATTCCCGATTTTTTGGTTTGTTTGATACTAAAATCACAAGTGTACGACAATTTTCTTGCTGTACGACTATTTTCTGTTGGTCTTTATAATTAAATTTTTGTATATTTCATTACATTTCAAATAAACTGTTTTTCAAAAGTCGGTACCGAAAGGACCCGACTTTTTGAAGTAAATGATTCCAAATATTTTTCATTTTGTTTGACATCGTTTTTTTGCTTATTTTTTTCCCTCTTATTTTTTAAAAAACAAACTTGACTGAACCTTGAATTTAGACCAAGCTAAAAAATTAAATAAAAAATAACAAGGAAAATATCAAATAACTTACTTCTTCAAAAATTTTGCTTGACCATATGGTTGTTTTTGCCGTGAGTAAAACCGACTTTTTCTCTTTTCAAAAGAAAATGTTAATGATCCAACAAATAATAAAAATCTTTCAATTTCATTAACACTTACAACACAAAGAAAAGATTATTGAAAATAAAAATAACCATTTAATATGTGTAGTGTTTCAAAGTTTGTTTTTTTTAAAGAGACAACCATAAAATAACAACAAGTTAGAACGATTTATTGTGTATTTTGAAGTGGGGGAGAGTCGTAATGTGAGAGGTAAAATACGGTTATCTCACCCATTCAAACTACTCGTCCATTACCAAAAGGCAAAAATGCCGATTTTTTGAGAATCTCAACAGTGAAAAAGACTGAATAACAGTCTCAGAAAATCGGACAAGTTTGTTCTAATTTTTTGTTAAAATCCCGAAATTTTAATTGAAATTTATAACTGTATTGGTTTTGAGGGTTAAAAAGTCGGTACTGTTTTTTCTTTTTTTCAAATGGAAATTATAAATGAAAACAACAAAAAAACTTTAAAAAACGGGAATTTATTATAAAAGGGTTTCCACTAATAATTGGTAAAGTACCGACTTTTGGCATACAGTTTAATTTGTTGTGTTTTATACAATGAAATTTGTTAAAAAGTTTGAAACACAAGGTTTGAAATATTCAAAACAAATTTTAAAAACAGCGAGTTAATTGTTTTTGTCTTTCTCAAACAATTTTATTGGAATTTGGAAAAAATGGTTTCGAGTCTTTTCACAATTTCGTCGCATAAAATTCGTTTTTAGGTTTGAAATCCCACATAGAGTTTATCATTTCTTGTGTCTCAATGCCAAAGTTTTCATCGTAAGTGAGGTGGTTTCCCTTCCCAACAAAGTCTGCTATGTCCCATGCATATTTGAACCTCTTTTTAGGAAATGGTTCTGCCCATCCAATGATTTCAAAGAATGAAATTGCAAGTGAATAAATATCACAAGGCATTTTATACTTTTCTTTATTTAACACTTCAGGTGCCATATAGTTTGGTGTTCCGATACCTTTTGTGAATGTCATGTTAGTCATCATCATGTTAATATTTCTGCTTGATCCAAAATCAGTCAATTTGCCGTTCACAACATCGTTTGGATTCAATGAAAATAATAATACATTGTCTGGCTTGATGTCTCTGTGAAGTATTCCATTTTTATGTAAATAAGACACCCCCTTTGTCGCGTCTAAACACATTTTGAATCGCAATTTCATATCCACATCTTTTGCGTCTTTGTTTTTCAACATATCACACACAGACCCAAACTCAGCAAATGCGGTGACCATACATATCTTGTTGGGAAAGAATACGGCACCATAGAAGTGGACAATATAATCACACCTAAATTTATAAAGCATTGACACTTCTTTTTCAAATTCAGCCATTTGGTCATTTGAGTCGGTGGCGTTTTTCATCTTCTTGATTGCAACTGTATTCCCTCCCAATTTTCCTTTGAAGACAACACCAAAAGAGCCGACACCAAGTTGTTTCTCTTCAATCAGACTGTCTGGATCAAGTCGTGTTGATATTTTGGTGATGTACTTAAAGTCCATCTGATGTATACATGTTTTGGAGTCATTTGCAAAGATAAAATAATTGATCACAAAACTGCTTTCCATAGTCGAGTTGCACAGTGGCGTCAAAAAAAGACTGAACTCGCACCCATAATTTGGAGGAATTGTAATTATCTGTGGGTTAAATGAAATATAGTACTTCTCATTTGTTTTAGAAGTGAACTGAATCTTGACTTTATAGTTTGTTGTGTTTCCAATAGAAAACAGATTCTTGATTTGTTTGTTAACATCAATTTCGTTTTCGTCACAGTCATCGTCGGTGATCAAAAAGTCTTCGTTTTTGGTGTGAATTATCAAACCATCTGCCATTTCGACAAATTTCATGTTGGTGTGCTCCAATTTAAAGAGTGTGATTTTTTTGGAATCTCTTTTGTGCTTTATGACTTTAACCATAACAAATAAGACCAACACTAGACC
>NW_004440243.1:117223-123797 GCF_000330505.1 Entamoeba invadens IP1
ATCATAAAATTATCTAAAACAACTTGGTGTCAGATACCATCTCAATCTCATAATTCGGTGAGTGACAAATCTTATTTTGGTTCCAAATCACAATCACATTTTCTTCGTTCTCTGCACTTTTTACAATTGAATTCTGTTTTGGCGCATCTACTTTGACTTTCATTTGATAAAAAGTGTCAATTGGTGTGATGTATGTATCAGTGAGTGGGCAATAACTTTCGATGTAATATGGATATTGTGTGTCTTCAGTGTGGTTTACATGACAATATATCTTATCTGAATCACCATACCGTAATAGATGACCTTCAACAAGTACTTTGAATGAGGTTGTGTATAATGACGTGTCAAGAGTGTTATTTAAATACAAAAAGTCGAAATCACAATCATGTTGAAAAATCTCAAACCCAGTTATTGTAGTCGTGTTCGATACAAAAAAGAGTGGAAGATCTTTAATTGTTCTATCTGTGGAGACTTTAAATGTTCTTGTCAAAGTTAAAATGAGATTTTCTGTTTAAATTGTACTTCGATTATCAGCATCAAATTCTTTAGTCAATTTAAATGATTTTGATACAAAATTAATTCGTTGTGTTGAACTCGATATTTGAAAAGAATCTCGAGATAATTTAAAGCTGAAAGTATCAAGCAACTCAACATATGAACTTTCATTGATGGAAAATTGACTGCCAACTGTCTTGGAAAACAAATTTAAACAAGTAAGTCTTGATTTTCCAGAAAGTATATTTGTAGGTTGGCTATTTATCAAAGTGATATTATTTTCTACTGAAAAGCGGGCATTTTCAAAAATATTGAATATTGACTTATCAATAATGACATTTTCAACCGAACTCAGCATGGAATGTTCAGAAAGAATTATTGTTGATGGTGTTACTCCAAATTGATTAGTATTTATAATTGAATTACCATTCGCATTACACTTACTTTCAAAGTCCAATTTAAACAATTCAGGAAACATTTAAAATGCAATTTGATTCGAGTATGATTTGTCCTCCTACAAGTTCCAAGTTCTTTTCTGTTGTTAAAGTCGAGCCAGTTGTCATTTGAAACTTACTATTTGTAATTATTACTGACTCGACATATATACAAGTATCATTTTTAGTTAAGACATAATCAGTTCCTTCAATTTCTTTTGGTGGACATGTTGATAACGCCAATATAATCAACACATATACAAATAACAAATTTATCATATATATATATATATATATTTGTTTTTTGAGATACTGATAAACTCCTTATATAAATGAGTTAGATGCTTTAGTTGTCATTTTTTACTACAATTCCTTAAATTTTATTATACAGTCAGTTTTTAAACTTTATCTGGTCTCTAACGCCTTTTAATACCTTTTAAACAGATAAAATTGGAATAATTTGGGAAGTTTTTTTAAAATACATTTTAATTGTTCTAAGTTTTTACACATTTTACTTTATGCCCGATGTTTACATATGAATAAAGCTGTATTATTTACAAAATATAACGTTTAAAGGACTGACTTTAATAAAATAATCCACTCAACCATAATTCATCATATTCGAAACCACAATTATACTTAAAATAAATATATTATAAAATATAATTATAAATTCATTAATTTAACAAACAATATTTTATTATTCCATGAATAAAATGTTTATTATTCATTAAAAACTTGATTTTATTTATATTTATATAAAATGGATAAAATACTTCTTACTACTTTTTAAGCTCTTCCTTTCAACAACAATAGTTATAACTAATATAATTGTTATAACAAATAAATACAAATTACCACTTCGAATTGATTAGTTTACACGTGCATATTCAGCTTTCATGGTAAACAATTTTAAATATTTTAATATATATTATATTATATTATTTATGAAGTTAAATGGAAGCTGTTAAAAAGAATACAACAGTTTTTTTTATCTTTTTGCAATAACAAATTGTATATATTTTGTTGTTATTTAAACATAATTCCTTATTGTTTTAATTAATTAAATACGAGATTATCAGTACATAAATAACCGAATAATTGGGTTAAACAAAGTTCCATTATAAAACAACAAGGCATGGTTTAAATAAATGAAACTACAGTTACAGAAAAGTTATAAAGAATAACAAAATAAACATAAAAACCACAAAAACAATTTATGTGTTACTCATGACATTTTTAGTATATCATACATTTTATTTTAACAAATGTATGAAAATAATCTTTTAAACTAAAAAACTAAAAAACAATAAAAAACAAAAAAATTGAATTAGAAACATTTTAAATAATATTTTGTTTTTTTAGTTAATTTTTTATTTTTAAAATCACACAAATTATTTTAATAATGATTTACTCTTTTAACTGTAATTAAAAGATATTTTCAATTATTATTATTATAACCTAATTCATAAAATTTTATAATTACCATACATATTTATCAATATAAATAAACTTTTAAAAACATTATTTTGTTATACAATTGTGTTAATAAAATAAAAAAGTCAATATTAAATTTTATTTATGTATTGATTAAGTAACAAATGAATTTTTTGATCAAATAATATAACTATAATGTTTCTTCTTTAACATCTTAATATAATAAAAAAGACATATTAACACAAACAATCAAATTTTTAATGGAACAATAAAATTACAAATTTTCATGAAACAAATTGTTGTTGATAATAACTAGCAAGTAAGTCATAATTTTTAAATGTTTTTTTCAATTTAGTCTGATGACACAAATTTTGCTCCAGGCTTTTGACTCGAGCCAAAAGTGTTTTTAATATTCTATTTTTTATTGGCACATTTTTATTAAAAATTGTGGAATTATGGTTGAATTATGTGGAGTTTTGGCTCGGATAGTTTCTATTAATATGTTGACATATTTGTTTTATGAACTCAAATGACTTGAAATGCTAATAACATTCTGAGTACAATTATTTATATACACACCTTTTTATTGTGCCTAGAACAATTTTAAACAACTTCCAGTTTATTATTCTGTTCAAATATTATAATTTATTTGGAAAAAAATATTTATTATTACCATTTATGAGTAGCGCAAATAATACATCTTTGAAATTCTAAGATTTAAAAATGTGCCTTTTTAAATTAATTACAGTCAATTTCCATATTCACCACAATATTAGCATTTTTTCAATTGTAACACTTCTTTATTTGTTTATTTTTATAATATGTGTTGTCGTTTACCTACAAGTTGTACTCAAAATTATATATACCCAAGTTTTCAAAATATTATCCCTACTATTAATAACACTTTTATGAAAAAACTCCAAAAACAACAACTCCTGGAGAAGCCATGATAACTTTTGATTATTCCGAATACCCTTCCAGAATATTTTCGGAATAAAATTATACAAAAAAGAAAAGAACAACAAAACAAAACCCAATTTTCAATAACTGAACACTCTAATTATATCAACGATTTTGTAGGTTCAACTTCAAATTGTTCAGTTTTTTGTAATAAAACGAAATTTTTACAACTGAAATACTACAATATTGAATACTATTTGATGGACGGTACATTCAAATCAACTCCTTATGGTTATTACCAAACTTATATAGTATATATACAATTGAAAAACTTGGAATGATTTAAACTATTTTATTGTTTATTGAAAAGAAAAAACAAAGAAACATACACTGACATGTTAAAAATGATTATTAATTTTGGAATAGATTATAATAGTGAATTATTTGGCAATAATACAATAACAATGAAAAATTATGAAGTTACTGTTATTGTGGTTTTGAACACTTTAACAAAAACGACTATTAAAGATTATTATTTTTATTATGGACAATGTTTGTGGAGATACGTTGCACAAAATAACATGAAATGTAGATAATATGATAGTATATTTATTAGACAATTAATAAGCTCAAATGTTTGGCTTTTTTTCAGTTGACAAAGTCATATAAGGGTTTAATCAACTCAAAACAAAAATCCCAACAACAAATAATAATGACCTAATAAAACTGTTTGTATATTTTGAAGGTACTTAGATCAATGCACAATATCACATGGTTATGTGGAACCAGTATGAACAAACAACAAGAACAAACAACTTTTGTGAAAGTTTTTACAATTCTTTTGTTAAAATGGTTGGAAACAAAAAAAACAACAGAGTGGACATGGTTTGATACAATATGTGATTATAAAAGGATTGAACCAGTCAGATTAAGGAAACTAAAGGAGGGCCACAAAAGACGCATATAACAATTAATTCAGTGAAGTTTCAAAGAAGATTGTCGATGTGACAAATACTTATAAAACATTAAAACAGTCTGATAAAACTTTCATTATTAATATGATAAATGCACTCGACAAATTTCAAGATGAAACAAATTACAATATTGAAGACAATCATTATATTGATCAATCATTCATTGATTAAAACGAAGAAAATATTACAAATCGAAGAAAAAAATCATTTAGAACACGGAGTTGAAAAATGTGCAATATTTAAAAGAAAAAGTATTAAAAAATTATAAAGCGAAAAAACCTTCAAGGATATGGATGATGTTTCAATGTTTGATTTTATAACACTAGACAAGCAACAAAAGTTTTTCTTTTGATGAAAACAAACCAATTAAGCAAAAGAAAACCAAAGTATATATACCTCAATCAAAAAGAAAATATTTTGGAGGTAATAAAAAATGAAAGAGTGTAAAAACATCCTAAATAATTGGAAGTTGTTTTAAATTGTTTTCGGCATAATAAAAAGTTGTTTATAAAAATAATTTAACTGAGAATGTTATTAACATTTTAAATTGTTTGAATTCAAAAAACAAATATGTCAATTTATATACAATCTATCCGAGCAAATGGTCTGAAGCAAAATGTGTGGCACCCGGTAATTAAAAATGAATCGACATATAATGTGATTAAATTGCTTCTCAATTTTTATTAAAATTCTAAATGATTTTTTTTTATAAAATTTCGAGTAGCATAACAAAGTTTAATTTAAATTAGACAACACCAATTTCAGTTAAACAAACGTTTTTTAATTTATAACAATAAAAACAATAAAAAAATGGAAAATGATTACAAAAATAAAAATATTGAAAAATTTGAACTGTCTTACGGGAGGCAAAATAATTACTTGACAAAAAATAAATTGATTGACAGAAAGATGATCTGCCAAAATGCCTAAATAACGATTTTTGTTTAGCTGTTTTAGGTTTTTTCATGGAATTACCACTCATTCTATTTTTATAATTAGAAATTACTTGACAAAGACTAAAAACAGCGTTTTATTCTTCCAAAAACAAAAAATGGAACTGAACTTGATTAAGAAACGTCTTTTCAAACAATTCAGTTTCGGATCTCCTCCAATTCGCCAATTGTGAGTTTGAAAAACTCGAGACTTTATTGACGCGTGTCAACAGGACTGCTGGAGACCAGGTGATTTCCATGGAATAATACATGGAAGTTGTCACAAATACTGGCAATTTGATTTTTTAGAATGGAATGTGTTACCCCGAGTTTCCCGATAACTCAATTTGTTATATTGATTTATTGATATGATTGACCAACATCAAAGTTTCAAAGGAAGAAAAAAAGCTTTTTTACTCTTCCTTTACAAATCAGATACAGAAACTATCGCTATTTCATTGGGCGGAGCAAAGAATCGTTTAATAATTGCTGCATTTGAAAATATGTTAGAAAATGCACTAAACTCTTCAATTGGACGACTTTGGGTGTGTTTCTAAAAGTACAGCAAGTGCTCTTAATGTCACAAGGCTTTCGTTTTTTATAAAGTAACAACAATCGCCTCAACGTGTTTCTTCCCGACGCCAATTTAAAGAATAATGAATCTTTACAAAACACAAAAGAACATTTTTGCATTATAAACAAATTTTTATGTAAATTGTGACTTCTTTGTTGCTTTGGGTTTTATTTCTTCTGTTACTTTCTTAATTTCCTCTCCATTTTGGCGTGATTTTTGCACTCCACTTTTTGGAGAGGTTTGAACACATTTCAAATTCCAATTATTCGGTAGTGAACTGAAGAAAAATGATATCTAGGGCTTGGTCGATATCATGTCTAAGAAGAGAGTATAAAACAACAGTTTTATCGGATTATAATTCTTTTTGTGCTTTTTTTCCAAATAATTTTCAAGTTTTTAAGATCAAGCATTACCGTTATAATTATTACTTAATTTCTACTTATAGAAAAACCGATTTTATGGTAAAACAACTGAATTATTTCATTCGAGAAATGTAAACAAAATACTCGAATGATGGTTCTCAAACCTTAATAAAAATCACTCTTAAATTTAAAAATAGAATTTTGTCATCCCTTTTTTCTTTGTCAAGTGTTTTTCAGTTTTCTGTAAATATTTGACCCTCTAAAAACAGGGCTATCCAAATTAATCCGCTAAAAGGCGAGTTAAGGTTTTTAGTGGAAAAAAATAAAAAAACAACTTTTTTATCAATTTGATCAGAAAAAGTGTTTTTTATGTGTAAAAATTTCCCGCTTTTTGAGTTATTTTATTTGTATTATATATATTTTTTCCACTTTTTTTCATAGTTGTATAAGTAAAAATAAGTGAATG
>NW_004440243.1:123897-130278 GCF_000330505.1 Entamoeba invadens IP1
CCAAAGAGTTATTAAAAAGTTTTATTGAAACAGATTAAATGTGGCAACAAACTATAAAACAATAAATGAATAAACATGTGTTTGATAAGGAAAACAGGACTCAATATTTTAAGTCAAAAGAAAAAATAAAGAGAGAACTATTAATTTTGATTAGTTCCAAATTTTGAACTTGTTGTGCTTTTTTTGTTTTTGTAATTATAATTTATTTTTTTGTTATTTAACTTATAAAAAAATTAAAAGTCTTTTTTTTTATTTTTTTTATTTTGAAATTGATAAAATATTACAGATAGAAGAAAAAAGAAGTGACAAGGATAAAGTCGGCTTTTTCGTTATCGGCTTTTTTGTTATCGGCTTCTTTAAATTTTTCACTTTAATATTATTTTCTTCATTGTGTTGCTGTCTAATAAACAAACAAAAATTGTTTAACTTCGTATTAAACGTTATATTTTGTAATTTACACTTTACAAGTTCTCTTTTATACCCTTCTTCATTTTTTGATTATTAGAACTTTAAAAATTTATATTTTACAGATTTTTATTGCGATAAAACGCAATAATAAAAATAGAAAATTTAATTAAAAAAATAAAAAAAAATAAAACCAAGTTATTTTTTTCTTTTCGAGGTTTCTTTTCATTTGAAATTTTGTTCTTTTCATCCTTTTTGATTTTTATAAGTTTTTCAACATCGAGCCGGTGCTCTCTATCAGTAAAATTTTCAATGGAGACTCTAACAGTTTGGGTTTCTTTTCTTTTTGGATTTTTACCAAGAAAAGAGCAAACCTCTCTGGCATAAGACATGTCAACTTTTGCAACACCTTTAAGAAAATCTACAGTGTTGAAGTTGGGGTTGACAAGTCTCATGTTTTCCAACTCTTCTTTTGATGGGTGTTGAACCACGTATATTATACCAGCTTGTTTGAAGGCGCTGGTCATCGTGTCGCCATCAGACACTACTTCCCATGAGTAAACAAGCTGCCTAATTTTGTCTTCCTCCAAGAGCTTTGCAAATTTTTTAACGTATTTTTGAACTCGGTGAGTTCATTTTGAGAATTTTCCCGTTTTTTGAACCTTTTCGTCACACTTTTCATTTTCTTTTTCACTTAATGAAATTTTGTGTAACATCAAATTGTTTTTGTCCGCAAGGAAAGTTTTTTGTTTCCCGAAAATTCCCAGATCCATAGGCTGACATAAATGGGAACTATGAAGGACTTCCTTTATAATTTCAACACAATTTTCCCATTATGCTTCAATTTCATCACTGAAATGGCCCGAAAAGCCGTCAATAATTAGATACGCCTTCGTATCAACTCTCACACCCATTCGGTTTCTTTTTTCCTTAATATTCGGGAAAAACACCTGTTTGAGCCACAAGGGGTATAATTGCGTATTTAGAACACCGGATTTTTGGTATCTAATAATAGCACGACTCTTGAGTTCCACAATTGGGTTGTCTTCGATGGTGAGTCTTTTGGTAACAACAAGGGGTATCATTTTTGTCCCATCTAGACAACCACAACACAAAAGACTCGTTCTAGAACCATCTCTGTCGACTTCGTTAAAAACTTGTTCCCCTGATTCGACTGACACGTAGACAACTCGAGTTCTTGAATCAACCCATTCATCGAATCCAACTTCATCTAAGTTAAAAACAAGCTCAAATCTGCATCCATCCAATTTTCTTTTTAATTCCGAGTAATACTGCAGGATGGCAGTTTGTGATACCTCTGCTCGGATTATTTCCATAACTTAGGCTTTTTTGTTTCAATTCCTGGGATTAATTTAAGGACTTTATTTAATTGCCTTGTTCCCATTGTTTTGCCGAAATTTTCAAACATGAAAAGTCCAATTTCTTCTGGTTTCGCTTTTTTGGTTTCTTTCATTTCTTCTGCTATTTTTAGAATTTCTTCGTCTGAAAGAAGTCGTTTTCTTCCCTTTTCCGATATTTTTCCATTTTTGTTTTCTTTTCGTATTTTTTGAATTTGGGAATTTAAACCCGATTCCTTAAAAGTCCCAAAAAAATACTCAAATGCTACTCTAATTGATTTTTTTAGTTCCTTTAAACTCATTAATTGGTACATTAAAAAGATCGTTTAATGAAAACTGCACTTGCTCTCTAAAAGTGGGAAAAGATTTGTTTTATTTTTATCTCAAGGTCTTGGAAAGCTTTGAAAATAATAGGGCAATTAATTAGGTATTGTTCAGCCCTTTGGCTAACAGGAATTTTCGGACCAATCATTTTCAAACTTTCGTGTTTTTGGAACCTTTTTTATATTCTTTCTTTAATTGAGGGGGCTTGGAAGAAGGTTGGAACATTGTTTAAAAAGGTTTATAAAAGAGTTTATTAAATAGGCTATTGATATTGTTTTTTATATTATTGTTAAATTTTATTGATTAATTATTATTTTTATTTCAAAATTTAACAAGAGTTTTTTTAGTCTAACAATTTTATAGTTACTTTGTTTTGTTGCGATAAAAGACTTTTTTTAATTTTTATTGTTAGTAAAGATAAAGAATTGTTTTTATAATTTACTTGTATATTATCAAATGAAAAATAACTTTGTTATTAATTATTAAATTTGTTGTTTGTTAATATTATTTTTAATCAATTTAAATAATTGATGTTGCGATAAATAAATTTAGATTATTAAATTATTATATTTAAAAACTATTAATTATTATAATTTAACCATTTATGTAACTATAATCGTATTTTTGAAAAACTGGTTAAAAAATAGTTTATTTACTATTATAAAATAGTTAAAAAAGATGACTTATATTTTTCTTATTACTTAAATTGCATGACACCCATAGAATGAACATGAATTGATCCATTTGACACAACGTATCGAAGCCGTGGTTATCGTTATGTATTTCTTTTGAACTTTCAAGTGTTGAGTAGTTTTCATTACTTTTCGAACTCACCATTTGATCAATTTTTGAAACAAGTTATAGTATAAATTATAATAAAATAATTAATGTTTTTAGTTATTTTGTTCTTCTTTATAAAAGTGTGTGCTTAAATCCCAAAATGTTACATATATTTACTGTAATAAAATGAACAAGATAGTCCATCAAATAGTAAGAAAGTTGTTGAATATCATTATTTTATAATTAGTGGATAAAGGTATAAAAACACATTTAAGATAAACAACACATCAACTTTCACTTTGGCACCAGGTCTTCTTAATAAAGTATTGGGCTTATAACAGTCGTTGTCTCCATGATATTTTCAAGATTTTTATTAAAATGCACTTTTGGGCAAGCATTTTTGCTGGCGGGAAAAACCACTTCACTACCATTTACTTGTTTTATTGTATAGAAAAATAACGTTTTTTGGCATTTTGCCGATTTTTAAAATAAAAAATAATACGGTGGCGAAAAACCGCTTTAGATCTTTTTTGTCTTTCCGTAACCAAATTCTTATTGTTTTATTATAAAAACTTATCCAATAACCAAATATTGCCTTTTTAAATTGTGAAAAAATAGTGTGTTTTTTCTCGGCATACAAATATTTTTTAACCAAATGTATTGAATAACATACAAAAACACACAATAAACTTGAATTTATTCACCATACAGAAATGATTGCCGCACTTTCAGATCGTCCACAGTATCCTCCCAGTCTATTTTAACATTTCTCTGCATGGCGGGAAAAACCGCTTTACTACCATTTCCTGATAAAATTACACATAAATATAACCAAAGTTTCAATTTGCCTCAAATAATTGAGGTTTTGGTGGAAAAAAGCAAAAAACACGAGAAATTATAACAGACATGTGCAGCGCCCTTTTACCGCTTCTAATAATTTACACAAAATTATCCGTCTTACATTGTTTTTATTGACCAATATTAATAAATTGCTTCGTTTATTTAATAAAAAGTTTCAAAAAAGCAAGTACAACGAAATAACGAGTCATTTATCGCTTGCTTGACAGGCACTTGAAAAACCGCTGGGAATGGACGCACTCACGTTCAGTTGGTGAGTATGTCCAAAGTGAGTTTTTTTCAGTTTGGCAGTGAAATGCATTTCTGAGCGAATGAGGAATCCAACAAGAGGGGGTGTGAAATAAAGGTGCAGTCGGTCTTTGCTGAGAGATATTGAAAAGTGGTGTATTAAAAACATGTGCTAAGTTATATATTTACTATGTTGCTCGAGAGGTAATTGATTTGACTGTTGAGTATTTGTTTTATAGATGATTAAAAAATTGAAAAAAATTATAAAGGAGTGAAAGGGGGTGTGAAAAAAAGGTACACTCGCGGGTTAGTGTTTTTGAGTTTTTTATTTCTGCAAAAAATTGAAAAAATGTTTAATAAAAAGTTCATTATTATTCACTTTATTTGATTAATTTTAAGATGTTTTTTGTTATTTTGACCTAAAGAACAGTTTCGAAGTCAATCTTTCTTGCTCCTCCTTTTATCATTCGGCAAATCCAGCTTTTACTTTACATAAAAAATAATTCACAAATTTCAATAACAAACATCGGCATCTCGAAAAAGTCAGAGAGACTCTTGTAAACCTTGTTTTTTGAATCAAATCGAGGAAAAGGAAAAAAATAAACTATACAAAAAACTATAATCATATTATCATTTAACCATTAAATTATCAAAAGCTGTTTTTTTCCTGAAGCGGTTTTTTTCCACCCCTTTATATTTATTGTATTTTGTTTAACACTTTCACAACTTATCACTTCAAGTGCATTTGATGTATACCCAATCATCGGGTTTTTGAATTCAATTCCAATGTTGGACAATTATTTCTTTGATAAAACAAATGTCTACCTTTTTTCTGGAAATACTGTTACAATCAAAAACATGTACGTTCATAACTCTAAATTAGCGCAAAAAATATGAAATTTATACAATATGTGTTCATGACAATTATAACAGATTTATATTGAAACCAAAAAAGAATAATCAATTAATTGATTGTTCTTGTAAAATGTTAAATGGAAACTTTGCGATGCAAACGACACTTTTCAATTATCCAGATTGTATTTATAATTCATCAGACCTTGACTTATACACAACAAATACAGATACAACAACTACAATTGGTGATTTAAATGTGTGGAATACAATAATTTTTATGAAATCGTATCAATTATTAATTATTGGAACCGATATTATATTAAATTTAAACACACTTTTTATCATACAAGGAGGGTGTTATTTTTATGGTTCAGTCAGTATCAAACACTCAATAATATACTATAAAACGATATTTATATACTTTGACACCACGCCTTCTTTTGGTCATACTACTGGTTACTTAAAGAATGACGTCATTTTTTATTTCAAAACAAAGAGCAGTTCTTTTAATTTAATTACAGATGTGACCAAATGTGAACATGCTGTTATGCATTCTGACTCAGACTGTAGTACAAGTCAAAAATGTTATTTAAATGGAAGTTCGATTGTGACAACAGCCAATACATATAATGGAAAAACTAATTTGTTTTGTGGACTCAATACACTGCCTTTTTTATTTGATCTGGTATTCTGTTCTACGTTTGGAGGAAGTTATAAAATTAGTGGAGAGTCTTACTGGAATCAACTTTACTGTTTGGCAACGTATTGTAACTTAAGTTCTACCAATGTTATTAATATCAAAAGAATGGTTGTTGACAACACATTTGGAGATTTAATTCTGAACACAGATATTGATATTGACTGCTTTGAGTTTGCTGCAATAAAAACATATTACTTAACAAGAAATATAAATATAGCGACTTTGAAAATTAATATACAAAACAATATGAATACAAACATTCTATTTGTTATTAATAATGGTACTTTGACTATTCAAAATATCGAAATTGGCTCTTCCATGTCAAGTTGTTTTGATGTTGTTTCATCAAAAAATTCAATTACAGAATACTCAAGTATTAAAATAACAAATTCAAACTACAAAATTATGACTGATTTACTCTCACAAAAATTGTTAAGAATTTGCCCAATTAATAAAGTAAAGTCAGCAACCATCTGCATCGAAAAGACAACTGCAACGTCAATAACTTCCGAATATAAATACCCGCACTGCCCTTGTACACAATCAAATTGCGTTGTACAATTTTCTGGTGATGTTTTTAATTTACAAAACGTGGAATTGCAAGGTACACTTTTGGTGAAATATCACTCATCTACAATGGAATTAATTATTAAGAACATTAATTTTATTAATTTACTCAAAACAGAATATGGAATGAATAATGCTATTCACTTATATAAATCCGAGAATGTTAAATTTGGGAAACTCACCCATTATGATTCTACTCAAGTATTAAAATTTGACTCACCATTTGTTGTTGACGGAACCAACATTTTGAAATGTGCTCTTTTTGCCGAAGGTCATTTTACAATAAACAATTTACATTGATTCATT
>NW_004440243.1:130378-138712 GCF_000330505.1 Entamoeba invadens IP1
GTTATGACGTGTCTTCTGTTTCAATTGTCAAAATTGAACAACAATTTTGGGTGTGAAGAGTGTGAAAATGGATATGGCAATTTGGTGTATTCTTGTAACCGTTGCGGTTCCAATTGTAATGATTGTGTGTCAAATAACTTACAAAATTCATTTACATGTATCGAATGTGAAAATGGTTATTATTTGAAAGATGGTGAATGTAAAATTTATGACGATACTATCACTAAACTTTTTTCATTAAATTATACAATTTTATGTCATAGTGGATATTACTCAAATGTAACGAGTTGTGAAAAGTGTATCGATATTAATTGTAATGTATGTATTAATGATGGTTTGAGGTGTGTTATATGTAACAAAAATTATTATTTTGAAAACGAAAAATGTTCTTTATCCAAAGAAGGCACTTTATATTCACAAGATAATTTTGTAACATGTGAAAAGGGGTATTACATTAAAATAATTCCAAATAAAGCAACAATTTGTACTAAATGTTCAGAAACGTATGGTGAAGATTGTGAAACCTGCAATTCAAAAATATGTACAAATTGCACAAAAGGTGTTTTGGATTTTAATGGAAATTGTATATTAAACAGTGGGTGTGAAGTGATTGAAAATAGTTTATGTGTCAACTGTCAACGTGAATTGAACACATGGTACTTTAATGGTAATGCATGTGTATTATGTGATAAAAGTGTGAACTGCACCAAATGTGAATTTAATAAATGTGTAGAATGTTCAGAAAATAGTTATTTGTACGACGGCGAGTGTTACTCTACAATCAATAAGAATTGTGAAATTATTAGTACATCAAACAACTTCTGTTTAAGTTGTCCAAATGGTTTTTATTTAAACAGCCAAAAGACGTGTATAAGTTGTGGCAATAATTGTAGTGTTTGTTCTTTAGAAAGTGTATCAAGTACGCGCTCTTTTAAATTGGATGACGCTTCTGTTAAACAAAATGATTTAATTTTGGTTTGTAAATTATGTAAAGGTGGGTACGCTTTTAAAGAAAACACAGGTATGTGTCTTGATTCAAAAGAAACAACAGAAAACTGTAAAAATGCAATTCCAGGAACATCTTTAAGTGGCTGTGCCGTATGTATGGATGGGTATTATAGAGATAATGTCATTTGTAAACCATGTATTTCCAATTTGAATTTTGTAACACCCATTCAACGTGTTTAAAATGTGCATCAGAGTATTTCTTGTTAACTAATTCGACAAAGTGTATTCCTTATTCAGAAAATGCCAATTGTAAGAAGGTATTGCAATATGGGTGTGACAGGTGTAATGATGGCTTTTTCGTTGACAAACAATTTTGTTCTTCCTGTGATTCGAAAACGTCTTTTTGTGTAAATTGTAATAGACAAAGTGGTCAATGCACTTCGTGTAAACCAAACTACATTTTATCGGGACAGTCTTGTGTTTTATTTTCAACAATTGAACATTGTAAAGAAGAACATAATTCTAAATGCTCCAAATGTTCTTTCTGGTACATTCCAAGTGAAAATGAAATTGGTTGTAAACCGCATGCAGTTTGGTGGATCATTTTATTGGTGATTCTCTTTTTGATAGTATGTGTTGTATTTTTCGTTATCATTGCTTTTTATTTCACAAAGTTTGTATCAAAGATAATCCACAAACAAAAACAGGAACAAAGAACAACTATTTTTAAAATGAACAAATCTAATGTGTATTTCACACCGATAACACCATCATCTAAAATAGTTGTTAATAAAAATGCACTTGAATTTATTAGTGGCGATAAAATCGAAATTCCTGTTTCTAAAGAAACACGAGAACTTTTGTGTGTTGGTAACTGTTCCAAAAATTCAATCAAAGTGCAATTTTCAACACAAGAAAGTGAAAAAAGTATTCACTACAAACGGTCCCACAAATGATTGTAATCCCAAGAGGCAAAGCAGTTGAATTTGGAATTTCGGTCATTCCGAATTGCATTTGTAATATATCAGATGATATTCTTTTAATTTCAGTCAACTTAAAAATTGGTGTAACTGGGACGAATAATATCAAAATTGGGTTTTCGACTGAAATCACGACAAAACTCGACTATGACGAAATCAACAAAGATAAAAAAGTTGGCGAAGGATCTTTTGGTATTGTTTACAAAGGCACTTTTAGAGGAAATATTGTTGCTATCAAACAAATGAAAAACTCAAATCATTTGGATGATCAAATGGCAGAGTTTACAAAAGAAGTTGAAATGTTAGACAAATTCCGAAGTGAGTATATTGTTCACTTTTATGGGGCAGTTTTTGATATAAACAAAACATGTATGGTCACTGAATTTGCAAAATTTGGGTCTTTAAATGATTTAATAAGTTACAAGTTGTCTACAGAAATTAACACAAAAATAAGGGTGAAACTATTGCTTGATGGAGCAAAAGGAATTTCTTATTTGCATTCAAACGGGATATTACACAGAGATATCAAACCCGAACATTTCTTGGTATTTTCACTTGATATAAACGACAAAGTTAACGCGAAGTTGACTGATTTTGGGTCAAGTAGAAACATCAATTTGTTAATGACCAATATGACTTTCACGAAATGTATTGGAACACCAAGTTACATGGCACCCGAAGTATTAAAGAAGGAACACTACAAAAGTGTAGCAGATGTGTACTCATTTGGAATCACAATGTATGAAACTTTTGCTTGGAAAGAAGCGTATCCAACAAACAAATTCAAATTTCCATGGAAAATAGCAGAGTTTGTTATGTCAGGCAAGCGCGTCGAAAAGATTGAAACTATGACTGATAAGGAATATGAAATCATTCAGAAATGTTGGTGCACAAATCCAATTGATCGTTTGAACATAACGCAAATCATAGAAGAACTAGATTCTTTTTTATAAACAAAAGCACTTTAATTTTTTGGTTTTATAAACACGGATGGAGTATAAAATGGGTGCCAGAAACTAAAGGGGTGCCAAGAAAAAAAGAAGAGTGATTTTGTAAAAAATGGTTTTATTTTTTATTATTTTTTTATTTGTTTTTCATTGTTCACATTTTTATGTGTTTCAAACACGAACACACAAGTACAGAAACTTAATGTGGGACTAAAGTAATAACAAGTACCTATGTTTCGACTAATTACCAAAAAAATTATTGAACAAATTTTCTGATTTATTTTAAATAACCGTCTCAAATATAACTTTATATATTTAATTATTACAATGATATGGAAATTATTAATTATTAGTCGAAACCATGATCCTGGTCGAATCCTTAGTACAATGTCTGAAATTCAAATATGAAATAGTCTTGCAATTCTGATTTTGTTATTATTAGTAATAACCAATATGTACTGTTCTGAAAAAAAAGTATTATATACAATTAGATATAATCATTTCAAAACAATTTAATTCACACATCGAAATAACTATTTTAATAATATAAATATTTTTTTTCTCAAGAAGAAATTAATTAGTTGTGATTGGGTTTTTATTATTAAAAAACTTAGTTTTTAATATCTTCATTTTAATCACCAAACTAATTAATATTTTTTTACATGATAAAACATGTATAATACACAGTTTTTTTTGAAAAAGCTTTGTATTAATTCTTGTATTGTAAATACAAGAATTAATAGGTTTTTTAAATAAATTATCATTGAGATAATGTTCTAATAAATGAAAAAATGTCGAGTAAAAAAATAGAAAAGTTCAGAGACACCATTCCCATATCGATTTTATTACATGGTCACAATAATCAATTAAATCAATTTTGAAGTTTTAATATATTGAATATTTTAAATAGTGTTTTGAAATTTATTTGCAATTGTTGGTATTATTGGATAAATTAAAAAACAATACATTTCTTTTGTGTATTTTTCGATTGAATATTGTTGTCTTAATGAGTGTAATGCTCTAAAAACATTTAATATGTGGAGCCATCAATGTTTATTATACAAATGCATTTTTGGGTATGCAAATGTTTAACATCTGTTGTTATAATAATGATGTTTAAATAAATAGGGTTCATTGTTTTGATAAATGAAATGCATTGTTTTTATACAAAATCATGATTCAATTGTATTATCCAAAAAGAGATGTTTTGTATTAGTTACTATTTGTTCCTCATTCCACTTCTTTTGAATTTAAAAAGACTTACATAACCAAGTTTCGATATTTGTTGTTATTTGACTTCAATTGATATACCAAACAAATAAGTTTTATTAAAATTGGTTTAAGTAGATGTTTAGGTTTTAAAGTTTTAAATCCCAAGAAGTGTCTTTTAAAATGGAAAATAATTATTTGGCTATTATTTCAAAACTTTGGTTATTCATAAGTTTGTTAAGGAAATACAAAATGAAATCTTTTTTTGTGTGTACTTCACTTGGATTTATAAATAAGTCTATTGAATAAATAATCGAACCAAAAAATTTTGTTTAATCTCTTTAAAAATGTTTTTTGAGTGTTTTAAGTTGATAATAATTATTTAACATTATTAAAAACGTTTCAGTAAATGTTTTATTTGACAAATTATGATTTTATTAAGTGTATTATAAATAAATATAATAAAATATAAAACAATGTGATATATTTTTGAAATGTAAATAATTAAAATATACATTTTGAATAAAATTAAATTGGAAAACTAAATAGTGTGAAGATGTGTTTTAAATAAATAGTTTGTGAACATAGAATGTTAAATTCGTTATTTTTAAAAAATCTTTTTGTATCAAAATCAGAATATATTTTTGATTTCTTTGCGTTTTGTCAGTTTGTTTTTTGAATTGTGTTTTGAGTGTATTGATTTAATATACAGTATTTGGTATATATTAATAACATTGTACTGTTTTGCTACTTGAATGTAATTAATTTTACGACCACTTTCTTTTGTTCTTACAATACAAAAAAACAAAATAATTTATTTATATTTTTGTGTTTCGAGAGTGATTTTCTTATTATTTAAATTATATTGAACATTCAAAATTATTTTGAAACAAAATTATACAAAATGAATAAATAATATTTGAACAATAAACAAATTGTTCTAAAAATAGTTTTAAATTAAAAAGTTTAATCCAATTTTGTTTTTTTTAAAAAAATAAAAAGAATAATAAAAAGTACTCATTCATCCAAATGCAAATATATATATATATTAACTGCCTACTTAATCTTTTGCTCGAAAGCAATCAAAAAATAAAAAATTACCAACTAGACAATACAAAAACGTGTATCAAAGACAAAGAAAACGATAAAAAAATGTAAATGAGCACTTTCAATCAAAACATAAGATATTCAACGATTGTGCGAAGGCGCTTTCATGGGTAATGAACTAATTACAAGTTTTGTGAATATGTCAGAACAAAAAGTTGCGATTGGTGCAAAAACAATCAGAGGTGCAACTAAAATGGCAACAGTCACAACAACAAACAAAATCAAGTCTCTTGGCGATGAAGCGTTCAGTGGGTGTGTTGCTCTGACAAAAATTGATGTTACAGAACTCACAACAATTCCAGCAAAGTGTTTTGAGGGTTGCACTTCTCTGGCAACAGTCACTGGATTTGAAGCAGTCACTTCATTTGGCGAGTCATCGTTCACAAAAACAGCAATGCCAACAATCACTTTTGGTAAGGCGGTGACCGAGTTTGGAAATATGGCTTTCAAAGGAATCACAACTGTTACAGATATTGCAATTCCAACAGTTACTTCATTTGGAACACATGTTTTTGATGGAATCAAAACTTTGAAACATGCCGATTTGTCTGAAAATACAATGATTCCTGAAGGTACTTTTATGGGATGCTCTATGTTAAATAATGCTTTAAGAACACAGAAAGTTGAAACAGTTTGAAAGATGCGTTCAAAGATTGTGCTAAACTTGAAAACCTCAATTTGTATGCGCCACTCACATCATTATCGGATATAAATTGTTTTTCAAAAGTTGGTACTGAAATGTCCTGAGTTTTTGCATTTATTATTATTTTTAATAATTGGTTTTTGATTATAAATTTTGATTAATATTTCCGAGTAAAAAAGAGAAAAACAATCTTCAATAAATATTTTTTACTTGAAGAATTATTAAAGGGTTTCTTGAGGATAAGGTGTATCCTCAGGATTAAAGCTATCCTTATTAAAAAATATTTTTCTGAGGATACAAAAAACAAATCCATAAGGTTCAGTTCCCCATAAAGCCCACTCTCATAACTCAAGTTATAATTTACACTTAATATTTCGAGTCAAAGTTCAAATTTTAAATGATGGTAATAATTTGTCATAAATGCCAAAAGATTAAAAACAATCAAAAAATCATCACAATAATCAGTAAACAAAAACAATAATTGTATCGCGCGAACTTGAGACGGGAAATAACAAAACATGAATTAAACTTGTTCATATTATAATTATATACTTATTGAAATTATTTCCGAATCCGTCTTTATAACATAATAATTAAAATTTACATTTAAATTGATAATTGTTTTTTTATCAAAATGAAAATTGAAAAAGTCGAAAACATTAATTTATAAAAATGCAATTTTTAAAATAACAAATTTATTAATAATTTTGTAATTTATGCAATTATTCAAATTTATTGTAATAACGAAGTTAATCATATTGTGTATATTTTAATATGATTGTTTCATTTTGATATTAACTTGTGTTTTAAACAGATTTACAGTTCTGAGGATGGCAATTATTTTCTGAGGATGACAGAAATAGAAAGTTTACACTTTTACATCTGTCTGAAATGTATATTGAGTAAGTTACTATTTTTGAATATGGGAACACGTCATTTCACTTTTTAGATGTTTAAGTCCGTGTTGATAAAGTCTGTTTGTTACACGACTTACCATCCTCAGAGATATTTATGGCACTGCCACTATTGATTTAAAATTCTATAAATAAAATTATCAAAGCATTTTTATAAAGTGAGTTTTGTTAATTGATTATATCAAAAATCGTCAAAACACAACAAAAACGCCAAATAATATATAAAATTGATTGATAAATTGAACACATTTCTATTGAGAATTAATATTGTATAATAAAAAAATATAAACATATATTCTTGTGTATATATGTTTTGAAATATAAATAAACCCGTTTAAAACAAAAATGATTTTATTTTAAAAATTTGTTTATTTATCAGTCGTTGTTTTATCGATATCCAAAACCTCTCTTTTTGAATTTGCGCAAATACATAAATTGTCATCGCATAAAGTATTAATTATCAGTACGTTATTTGCTATCAATTTTTATTGTTTGAAATATCATGAATTGATTTATAATAAATTGTATTTTTTGTGAAAAAGATTAAAAATTGTGAGATTAATTTGTTTTGTGATTTTGATAAATAAATCGACTTTTTCGATAATTTATATGTCTGTCAAATGTTTTCATTTAAACCAAGGTTAGTCTAGTGGTAAATCAGAAAATAGAAATAGATTATTTTTTTGTAAAAATCAACTGAAAGAATCATCTTTCAAAAAATCCATAAATAGCATTTTTAAAGAAAATCATGTGTTTCAAAATATACCTTTTTGATCTTAGGCAAAAAAATCCAAATTGAAAGAAATTATGTTTAAGATATTTACCATCCTCAGAAAAATTAACAATCCTCATGAATCCCTTAAGCATTAAAAAATGTCCTATAAAAAATGAAATAATGGGATTTTTGTTTCTGAAAAACACGTGAGTAATCCCAAAAATACATTTTTTGAATTCAATTATTATTAAATGTTTGCTCTTATTTGTTTTTCTTTTAAATTCTTATTTCATTTCTTTTATCCAGAAAAGAAAAAGGCAAGAGTACTGTTCAAATGATAGTGTGCTTAATTGTGTTGTCACAACATCAATAATAATAATATCAAAAGTCAGAATAATTAAATATTAGCTTTAATTTATTTTTTTGTGTTTTTAAAACTCTTTGTTTTATTTTCTTTCGTCCATAAAAAAATCACATGTTTATCTTTAATTGAAAATAAAAAATTAACGAGTGTGATATTTAGTTACAAATTGACATTAACAACAACATCCTAATTTATTAACGTGTATATTGTTGTGTGATTTGACCCACAACGTTGAGTTTGTGTTGTATAGTATCGATTTAAGATCAAATCAAATAACGGGATTGGGGTTTTTTGGAAAAGGCTGGCTAATATTCCAATAAATTCCCGAAGTTGTACAAAAATAATCGAACTGTATTGGTATTTTTTTTCAAAATAAAATCAAAAGTATACCTTTGGGAGTCAATTTTGACAGCCCGAAATAGAACAAAATTTGAAAAAAATATAATTAGCGCAGTTCTGATTAAGACATTTTCCCCGATTTTGGTTTTAAGTTTTATGTAATTTTTG
>NW_004440243.1:138812-146978 GCF_000330505.1 Entamoeba invadens IP1
CATATTGATAATCGTATTATTCAAATATGATATTTAATTTGTGTTATTGTTATAAGTTTTGAAATAGATTGTTTTTATCGTTGATTGTATTGATCAAATGGTAATTTATGTGTGATGATATAAGTAAAAGGTATCATTCAATAATTGATATAGTTTAAAAATATGTAACGATAATTTTATAACTTATGTTAATGATATATAAAATTTCAATTATATATAATATTTTTATTATATTGATACGAATTAAATGCACTTCTTGTTCAGACACTAAACTTCTTGAAGACACTGGAAAATGTGTTACAGCCACCGAATGTCCATCTGGATACTACAAAGACACAGCAACTGCAACACGTAAGAAGAGCAAAACTGGAAGCAATTGTCTGACTTGTGAATTGGACACAAAGTGTTTGTCTTGTATTGATGGATTGATGGATTCTATTTGGCAAATGAAGGAAAATGTTCTGCGTGTAACACAATTGCTGGGTGTGGGAAACGCAAGTCAGCCACCGAGAGTATTTCATGCACAACTGACAATCTCCAACCAGACAAAACTTGCAAACCAAACTTCCCAGAAGCGTACTTTGCAAATGATAAGGTGTACACTGCATGTGTTGATGATTGCAAAACATGCACCGAAGAAACTAAGTGCACTATTTGCAAAGAAGATGCTCTGATGGTTGAAGACACCAAAAAGTGTGTGAAAGGCAACTGTCCAGAAATGTATTTCAAAGAGGGTGCTGAGAAGATGTGCAAGAGATGCACTGATGGTTGCAAAGTGTGCAGCAATGCAACTGACTGCCAAGAGTGTGTTGCACCAAAGATGTTGGAGGAGGGAACTATGAAGTGTGTTGAGAAATGTGGAGATGGGGTTTTCAATGTCGACAACAAAAAGTGTGATATGTGCATGGCAAACTGCATGATGTGTGCAGCAAAGGAAAAGTGTGATAAGTGCAAAGACAACTATTTTATGTCCGATGACAAGTGTGTTGACATGTGTCCAGAAAAGTACTTTGAAAAAGAAGGAAAGTGCGAGAAGTGCAAAGACACTTACAATACGCCATGCAAACAAGGCGACACTGAATGTAAAGTTTGTATAAACAAAAGTGGGACATTGAAGGTGTTAGTTGAAGCTGTGGTGTTTGTCTTGATGATTGCCTTCTAAGTTACTTTTTGGTTGGTTTTAATTTAAATTTGTTTTTAACACTTGAAATATGTTGATGATTAATTTCATAGCTTCAATGAATTATATAAATATAATATGTTATAAATTAATTGATTTGGTTTAATTTATTAGTATCTAATTAATACTAATTAAACAATTATCTATTATAATATATAGTATTTTGTTATTTAAAATAACTATAAATCGATATTATAAATAATAGTAAATTAAACTAATCAATATTAATTAAATAAAAATGAACCCATAATTATTGAAAATGGCAATAATTATAAAGATAAAGAAATAATAAACAAGAATTAGACCGTACGACTAGGATCATTCTTAGAGTATGTCACTTTCTATCTAACAAATAGAATTCACAAAATAGGATGAAGACTTTCATCACTTCAGTGCCAAAGGGAGATACGCAGCAATGCACGATGAACTGCTTATTGAGGGGTCGAGTGCGTGCACAACACTCTGAGATGAGAGGCACTGAAGTCTGTCTGACTATTTTTTGTGTATTTCAATTATTATATTATTATATTTAATTAGTATATTATTAAAGAATTAAATCTATAAAATAAAACAACAATAACACAACACAACCAAATTAAAAGACAATCAAATGAAAGCAAATTGTGAGCGTATTTCAAAATGTTTTGGATTCTTCCCTTTTGGTTTCTTGTTCTTGAGATTTTGATAAGCCCACCGTTTAAACAATTCTGTTTCTTATCGTCTTGCTTGTTTGGTGTGATGTGTGTGACTGTTTTGACTGCCTTCTTCTGTAAAGGCGTGTTGTGTTTTGTTGCAACATTTTTAAACATCTCCAAGTGGATCACCATGCTTGCTGATGACTGTTGTGACATAAGTTCCGTTTTATACAACATGACACGTCAACACCTTCCATTTGTCAAGACTCAATATCAACCTTTGAGTTTTGACACATTGGTATAAATACAACAATACTTCCATTTGAAAACATAACTTTCATTTAAAATATTGTATTAAAAAAAACTATGAAAAAGGCAGTGAATTGATTACTGCACCATTTTGAGAATCTCCTCAAGTACTTCAGAACTGCCAGGCGCCTTTTTCACGACTTTCTGGTTTTGGAAGAAGACAAATGTGGGAAGTGATGTAATGGAGTACTCAGCAGCATAATCAGTTGCTGTGGTCGCATCTACTTTGAAGAATTTGAGGTTTGTGTGTTTTTCAGCAAGTTTGTCCATCATTGGTGCTCTTGCCTTGCACTTTGCACACTCGGGAGAGTAGAAGATGACAAGAACATTCTTGTTGTTTTCAATTGTTTGTTTCACTTCGGCAACATTGGTTGTGTATGTCACCGGCATGTCTTGATGTTCAATTGTGTGATTTGGTTATTCAAATAGACATCAATTGTTTCAACACAGAGTTGCCAATGACCAGATGTTGTAATAACTCTGTCTTTATCTATAACTTTTCACTTTAAAATTGTTTCATTCTATTTTTATTTGGTATCATTTTATATTTAATATGAATCAATTGGTTATGAAATACAGATTTTTTTGTAATTTATATGTGGTCTTTTTCAATAATATATTATCTGAAATATTTATATTATAATGGTTAAATTTGAACAAGTTTCAATATTTTTTGAAAAAGTTAAAGAATGATATTACAAAGTGTCCCAATAATTATATCAACTTTATTTTAAGTTTTTGTTAACTTTTTAATCGAAATTCTTTTTCAAAATGTAAAGTCATTTTGAAAATTGGAATAAAAACCATTCCGATTTATTTTGCTATATCAAAATAAAATAAATATCTTAAGAATTAAAATTATATAATTATGGCATACATCTGATTCGTATTCTATTAATATTACAAGAAATTAAATTTTATAACACATAATCCTTTTTGATTTAAAAAATGAATAAAATCATACAAATTTGAGAAATTTTTTCCAGTTTTATAACACAATATAAATTAATAGATAAAGTAAAATTACATATTTGAAATAGGGTTATAATTTTTTTACAGGTTTGTTCCATTTGTTTCCACAAAAATAATAAACAATAAAATTTAGTTGATAAATGTAAAGCACTAATGGTCTAAGGGCAGAATTTCACCCTCCCAAGGTGGAGATTCGGGTTCGAGTCCCGGTTAGTGCATTTTGTTTAAACTTTATTATCATCTATTTAAATTGATTTAATAATTTAATAATATGAAAAACAAAACAGGTGCAATTTATAACTGTTAATTTTGTTTAAAATAACGAATTTTTGATGTTTTTACTTTTTGGTTTGGTTTATCAAAAGTGTTAATACAATTTATTATAATTTCCAAATTATTAAATATATGATAATATCTTCATTTTATTTAGTTCTGAAAATAAAATATAAAAACTATTTTATTGTATGAAAATTGCACCTCATTCAATGATGTACTATCCTTGTAGTCTTTTAACATATATTATTTTTTGACACTTAAGTTTTTGTATCCTTCTTGGCACTCACCAAACCCAACAAAAATTCTCATCACGTTGTCAAACCTTTTCACGTTGGATGGTACCAACTTTTTGTATTTTTTTCTGTCAACTATTTTGAAAAACATCTTTTGAATGTTTTTTGTCAAAAAATTTCCAAACAACTTTTGGGGTTACACGTGAGACGCTGTCTGACTCCATCTCACTCATGTCGATTTTGACGATGTTGTTCTCTACGCCAAATAGCTACTCTGTAAGTGCCTTTGCAAACTCTGTCTTGCCAACACCGCTTGGATAAAGGAACATGAATGAGCCAATCAGTTCTTGTCTGAGGCAAGACCACTTCTACTTTTCAGAATAGTATCAGAGACTGTAGTCACAACCTCCTCTTTTAGAACAACAACTGTTTTGTGCGGCTCGTCTTCAAGTTTCAGGAGTTTTGTCTTCTCGCTCTGTGTCACACTGCTTACTGGGATGCCTGTCCATTTCCTCATTATATCTTCCATTAACTGTGGGGTCACTTGTAACGACAGCATTAATATTTATTATGTCCGGTTCTTCAATTCCGTGAGTCACTTCTTTTCCTCTGGAATTGCATAATACTTCAAGTCTGCGACGACCTCAAGATTTTTTGTTATTTCCATTTTGTGTTTCATGTCTTCTATTTTCTATGCAAGGGTCTTGAGCTCTTCACTGCCACAAGTGCCGAGTCAGGCTATAGTGGCTTTTAAACTTCTCTCATGATGCTTCTTAAACAAAGTGTGACATTCGAGAAGCGACATAGATATATTGGAATTATTTTTCAAATGAAAGGAACTTCAGCTACAATCAGCAATAATTATATACATATTAAGTGTAATAATTCTCTGCTGCAAGTTTGAAAAACTATTTTTTCGCTACTCGCTGCGCCAAACATTTCATGGCGGCCGTCTTATCAAAACTAGGTAACTGATCGATGGTAAAAAGACTATTTTTATTTAACAATAAAACAAATTTGGTTTGTGTTTGTTCTAATTTTCTATTTATTTATTGTATAATATTATATTATTTATATATTATAGATAAAGAATAACAACACTTTTATCGAATTATATTTTTTTTACAAAACAACCACAATTAATAACATCTGTGGTGACGTTTATTTAATATTTTAGCATAATAATATTGTATTAATATTTAAATTAAATTGTTATTTGAAATAGTTTTTTATTATATAATTTCATTGATTTAAATGGTGAATAACTATTAACAAATAATTCCTTTAAATTATTACAAAGACGAATTTTATAATTATTAAAAAATGAAAAACTGTGAATATCAAAATGTGTGGACTTTCTAGTTAACACATCATGATAGTCTCTAAGTATTTTAAAAAAATCAACAACTTTATTAACTTAGAGTTGTTATGCAAGAAGTTTAGTGGCAATATGGAGAAGTTTCACTTTAATTCGATTTCTTTATGTTAAAAAACAGTTGGATACTTTTCAAACATCGAGACACTTCATTTGTGGAATATAGAAGATAAGACCTTTGGTAATGGATTTATAATCAACACAAAAGTTTGTGAAGATTAAGTATTTTTAAAGAAAGAGTTCTTTCGAATCATTGTGTGGTATTGTGTTGATTTTGATACCGTTAACAAAAACAAACATCGAAACATTGAGTTTAAAAATGTTACTTACACTAAAAATAATAGAATATAATTTAATAATAACATTCCATTAGGTGTTACATTTATTTATAAAAAAATGTTTCTATGGATGCATAAGTCTAAGCAGTGTAACAATACCATCAAGTGTCACAACAATTGGTAAATATTGTTTCTGTGATTGTGGTAGTCTTAGCAGTGTTACAATACCATCGAGTATTACATCAATTGGTGATAAATGTTCTGTGAACGCAACAATCTTATTAGTGTTACAATACCATCGAGTATCAAATCGATTGGAATTCAATGTTTCCCATCAAATACTTTAGTTCATCGATGTTAATCAAATAATTTAGTTGTTACTTATTTGTTCATTTTTTATTTAAAAATAAAATAAATAAAAAATATTTTTTTATTTATTTTTCAATAATAAATTGAAATAATAGCGAAAGTGATAAAATTAAAAAAGAGATATAGTGCGTATAATAAGATGACTATCATAAAGCCGGCTTTTTACATCCTTACACTTCATGGGCAATGAGTTTACTTAAATGCAAGATTATGTAAATTGGTAGTTATATACCACTTTATTCAGTTTAATTAAATTAATAACAAGTCAATATAATTAATTTAATTAAATAAACTGTTTTTCAAAAGTCGGTACTGTCATATTTTTAGAACTTCCTAAAGTCCCGTTTTTTATTTTTGTTTTTTCCTAAAAAAATAAAAAACAAAAAATCGAAAGTACCGACTTTATTTTGAAAAAAATACCAATCCCGTTCAATTATTTTCGTACAAATTCGGGAAAATATTGGAATATTAGCCATCTTTTTCCAAAAAACCCGATCCCGTTATTTGATTTGATATCAACTCGATACTTCGCAACATATACACAGCATTGTTGGCCTAAAAGCACAACAATTAACGTTTAAGTGAATTGGGATGGTGTTATTTGTGTCGAGTTTTAACTGATAATTACTATCGTTAAAAAATATTTTCAATTAAAAACAAACATGTGGTTATCTTCTCTGAATAAAAAATAATGAAATAAAGAGTTCCAAAAACACCAAAAAATATACTACAGCAAATGTTTGATAATTTTGACAGGCATAAGTCAAAATTGTCAAAGGGCAACACAAGAAAAATAATACAAAATAACAATAATGTTTTGTTATTGGATATTTTAAAAAAGATGTTCTCACTGAAATGCTCAAAAAGAATGTCGACTTTTTAAAAAACAACGAAGATAAATTATCAAATCATTTTGTTATTTTTATTGTTTTTGTGACAACACTACTAAGCATACTAATCTTCGAACTAAGCTTTTGTTTTGTGAATATTTCATTAATTAATAAAATGTTTGATAATGAAAAAGATTGACATTAAGTTTATTTGCTTTTGTACTAAAATGCACTTTTGGGATAATTCGTGTGTTTTTCTGAAACAAAAATCCCGTTATTTCAAATTTTATATGGATTTTTTTAATGCTTAAAAATTCTTCAAGTAAAAAAATATTTTTTGAAGACCGTTTTTCTCTTTTTTATTTGGAAAAAAATAAGCGATATTTATTACAAAAAACGATTCCCAAAAATAATAAACAAAATAAATGCAAAAAATCGGGACACCCCAGTACCGACTTTTGAAAAACAGTTTATATATGTATAATAATAAATATTTACTTTTTTTAATAAATATATATGATAAATATAAAAATAAGATTATAAGCGTATTTAAAAACCACTTGTTAAATTATTGTAATAATAATTTGTAATCTTTCTCTTTAAAGTGAGTGATTTTCGTATATAAATGAGTTTATTGGTGATAAATATAATTGATAGATAAAATATAACAATTTTAGATAAAAATTTAAAAAATACAAGAATAAATAAAATTATTTTTAAATTTTAAAAAATGGAATTTTGAAAAATATTTAAAATAGTAGTATATAAATTATGTTACATTACGGTCCCCTCCATTTTCTATTATTTTCATCTTTAAAATCGCAAGAGACGCGTAGACAGAAATTTCCCAAAATATCGACATCTTTGATGTCTCTAGAATCTCACATTCGTTTCAGATCTTTCAGATCCTCAGGTTCTCAAGAACCGTACGATTCTTCGGAGACACAACGGAAGCGGCATCGAAGACACAGTCTCCTTGAGGACCTTTGATCCGTTCGGTGTAAATTTATTTATAGTAAATTTATATTAATGTAATTTTTTATCTTCCTTAAAATGACGGAACAGTACATGAATGAAATCATATAACCTATAATTGTTAAAAATAAAAGTATCTATTTATAAATATTAATTATCAAATAATTTACTAACATCTAAATTATTAACAGTAATATAATGTTCTAATATCGGAAGCATCTTATTAATAATTCCATCTCTCATATTATTTAGATTGTTTTCTAATTCTTCTATTTTATTAAATAATAATACTAATTGTTCTTGCTTTTTGCCCTCTATATTTTTGACTTTATTGTCAAGATCATTTTTAGTAATTCTAACTTGTTTCTTAATTAATGTTTGTTTACCTTTAATTTTACATAAAACATAACCATTAATATAAATTGTAGCATTTAAATCTTTTGTATTGATTAAGTTAACTTCTGGGTTATTATTAATATATCTTTTAGATGTGTCGATGCTTTGCTCAATATAATATTCATTTTCACTTTCATTTGAAGAATAAGACATACCAAATGCTGTTTTTGGTGTTGCATCTTCGATTCTGCTTCGTGTTATATCTCTTACTTTAATAATTTCAGAAGTATCTATTTGTTTTAATGGGTCTGTCTTTGTAGTTTGATTTGTTTTGTCTGAAGATAACGAATTTTTGAAAAATGTTTTTAATGAATTTGATTTTGATTGAGAAGTATTAG
>NW_004440243.1:147078-165083 GCF_000330505.1 Entamoeba invadens IP1
CAATTATATCTTTTATATTATTGTTTCTAATAAACTCATTAAAGTATTCTTTAAATTTATTAATTCTTGTTTTAAATTTGGAAGAATCACAATCTAAGTTAGCTACAACTTAATTATCTTCTTCATTATAATAAACATAATCATTTACATCTTCTTCACTTGATTCATCAGAATAATCATGATTTTCTATAATATCTTCATCAGCCTTCGGCGTGAGTTTCTCGTCACTAGATTCACTTTTAAGTTCGCTTTCAAGTTCGCAATAATTTTCAGAATCATCTATAAATTCATCTATATCTTCATTTATATTTAAATTATATAATAATTTTAAAGGATAAAGCTCGATATATTTTCTAAACGCTTCATTAATGTACTGTTCCGTCATTTTAAGGAAGATAAAAAATTACATTAATATAAATTTACTATAAATAAATTTACACCGAACGGATCAAAGGTCCTCAAGGAGACTGTGTCTTCGATGCCGCTTCCGTTGTGTCTCCGAAGAATCGTACGGTTCTTGAGAACCTGAGGATCTGAAAGATCTGAAACGAATGTGAGATTCTAGAGACATCAAAGATGTCGATATTTTGGGAAATTTCTGTCTACGCGTCTCTTGCGATTTTAAAGATGAAAATAATAGAAAATGGAGGGGACCGTAATGTAACATAATTTATATACTACTATTTTAAATTTTGATAATAAACTTTTCAAAAACTAAAATAAAAATGTTATATAAACTTGAAATTTCCTGTTTTTAATACTACTAATATTTTGTACGGTATAAAACTAGTGAGCGTACCGAAAAAATGGGCGTACTCGTTTATTGGGCGTACTCGTTATATAAATAGTAATAATGATTATTTTACACAAATTATTTAACATTAATATATTACATTATTTAACTTTTATTTTAATTTATCGAATATACAATCTAATATTAATAATATCCTTTGATTCAAACAAACACGTTACATTTATTTGACACACTTGTTGTATTCTTAATTAATAATTGTCATATTTTACAAATAAATTTAAATTTTGTTAAAGTATAAAAAAACAAATTTATTTTTTTTCAATATTTGAATGAAAATATGAGTTTTAAATAATAATAATTAACACATTAAAAATCAATTTAAGGACATCAAAATAATTATTGACATATTTATAATAATGAATTTATTATATTTAAAAAAATATTAAAGAATTTGGAGTTTAAAAAGACGATGGACTATAAGAGTATTATATGAACAACCACAACCGAATAGTAAATAGCTTATTTTTATATTTTAATATAAATTGTATCAATAGTATGGGTTAAAAAATATGTAATATATTTATACCAACAAAAAAACAATATGAGTTAGAGTTTTATAATTAGTTAAATAATTTGTTATTATTTATCTAATTATGTGATTAAAATTAGTTTAATTTATAATCACAAATAAACTTTTATGTTGTATGTATTGTTTTATTATATTTCAACTATCAATCATTTTGACACTTTAATGTTTATTATGATAAAAATTAAGCAAAAAAAATCCAAACGTGTTAATTTTTATATATTTTTAATTTTACATATTTATTAATTATCGAAAATATTTATTTAATATTTATAATTATTTAAACTAATAATACTTAAACTAAATTAGATAACTCCCTTAAAAATAATCAACGGGCGTACTCGATATTTGATGAAAAACCACTCGAAATCAACTTTTTTAAATTTGTTAACGTTCATATTTACATGTTTTTAGAACATTTAAGAAACAATATTCGATCAACAACCCATTTAAATCGAGATCTAGATAATCAACAAAAATAAGAAATGAATATGGTACCTATGTTTTTTTTACAAATTAACGTACTGTACGTCTCGGTACAACCGATCACAACTTTATGTGCCTTGAATGTTTTTGTTACAAACACTTTTCCAAGGATGAAAAAAGCAAAAGGAAAAACCCATCAATAACCAATGTTTACATTTGTTCGGCAAATACAAGAAGTTGTTTGGCAAAAGTGGTTTTCTTTGAAAATGGAGAATTCAAAAAGACTGGAAAACACACATGTTCTTTTGATCACAACAAGTTGTTTGCAGATAGAAACAATCATGCTATATGTGTCAGAACAGTTGAGAAACATTTAATATTAAAAGCAAAAACAATTCTTATACTTGTTTTAAATGACAAAAAATTCATTCGTGACGAAAAAGGAAGAATACAAAAATACTTGAGTTTCATTAAGAGAATGCAAAAATGTGTATTGGACATGTTGCCTTTATCTTTTGATTCCTTTGTTTTACCGAATCATCTTTCGGTGACAATGAGAGGTATTTCAATAGAAGAAACAAGTAACTCGTTTCTCTTTTTTAATTCAAAAATAACACAACCAGACGAAGAGCGCGTTCTGATTTTTTCTTCATTTTTTTCAACAACGTATCGCCAAATTGAGTTACACGTTTTTTGGTGATGGCACTTACAAAATAGCATCTTCAATAATAAAATGTTTATACATAATTCATGCATTAATAAATGGAAATTGTTTCGCAATAGCATTTTTATTGATGCCCAACGAAAAAAAGCAACTTTTGAAAGAGCATTTGAAGCGATCAAAACGTTTATTATTAATGGACCTAATGGTGAGTCCAAAGATGGGTTGACATTTATATCTGATTGTCAACCAGCTGCATTTGTCCCTGCCAAAAATGTTTTTGGATGTGATATCCACATTTGTTTTTTCCATATAAATCAAGCTGTATGGAAAAGAATGTCACAAGAGGGGTTGTCTTCACAGTACAATAATGACCCTCTTTTACATCTCTGGGCAAGAAGATTAATGACACTTCCGTTTGTACCAAGTGATAAATTGAAATCTTGTTTTGAATGGTGTTTTGAAAATCTCGCTTTTGATGAAAAGTATGGCCTTAAAGGAGATATCGCCGACAAATTTAGAAGAGTGATTGATTATTATAAAAGTCAGTGGATTTCTTCTCCCGAACAAATTGCTCGCATTTCTCAGTTTGATTTGAATGACAGAACCAATAATAATTGTGAAAGTTACCACAGTGGATTAAGTAATATATATGACCGTGTTCATCCTAATATTTATATCTTGACACACATTCTTCGTGAAGTTGAAAACGTTGTATTTGAAAACTACGCTTTATTTCTTAATGGTGTCAATTCAAAGAATGTGCCAAAATCAATAACAGAGTTTAAAAGAAAAATAACTGAAATTAATGATAAGATGAAAGCTGGATTGTTTTTAACGGATTTATCTTATCTTGACGCAATTTCAATAAGCTACATGTCTGATTATTTTTCTTGCAAAGAATCAAGAAAAAGTTCGAGTGCTAACTCAATTGAAATGAGCAAAGTGTTTTTATCTCAAATTATTTCAATATCAGAAGAACAACAGTTGGGTTTAGAGGAAACAATAGAAACAGAATTTACGTCAAGTATAACTGATAGAACAAGAGAAGAATTGTCAAGAATATCATGTAAAATTTCACAATCAAGTTGTCCAGACTTAGAGGTCGACATTCAGCAAGAAATCTTATTTACATCAATTGTATCCGATCCAAATAACAGTAATTCTCATGAAAAAATAGATAAACCAATACGTCGTCTAAAACGAAAAAAGAAAACAGTTATACAACAAATTGCAAAAGAAAAACATAAAAGAAAAACAAAAGATATTTAATCGATTATTTATATGTGATATTTTAATAATACTATAATTTCATTTTTAATTGATATATAAATAAACAAAAATATACTTTTATTTTAATGTTTTTCTTCAAATGTATAAAAATGTGTGCAATACAGTGAAACAATTTATAGATGGTCAACAACAATTTTTAAATGTAGTAAAAACAATCAAAAGACAATAGAAAGGCACGTTTTTAAAATGTATTTATTTTTGTATGCATATAATAAATGTATATAATATTATTATATTAATTTAACAGGCAAACAAATAAAAGAATCAAATATTTGTTTTAAACAACTTAAATAAGAAATAATACAACAAGTGTGTCAAATACATGTAACGTGTTTGTTTGAATCAAAGGATGTTATTAATATTAAATTGTATATTCGATAAATTAAAATAAAAGTTAAATAATGTAATATATTAATGTTAAATAATTTGTGTAAAATAATCATTATTACTATTTATATAACGAGTACGCCCAATAAACGAGTACGCCCAATTAACTCAGATCTTTTGTACAACACTTAATAATTATAATGCAATTTTGTAATATAATTTTGAAATGTAACAACAAAAATTAAACATTAGAATTTGTTTAAAACGCCAAAACAACAACTTTTCTGTTTTCAAGAAGTTTTAAAATATGATTTAAAGCGTTGTTTGTTAATTATAACATTATTTGTTTTTATATTTTTGACTTATCGGTGATTTATGAAGATGTTACCCAATCAAAATAAAATATAATTAAAACATTTTGTTGTCACTTACTTCATATAAAGATCACAGAAAACTAAATGTAGTATCATTTTTCTATTTCTAAAACTGATTACTCGTTGCGGATAAATAATTTATTAATAATCAGTTGTTACTGTATTTACACAGTCACTACCTATTATTTGTTTTGCATACTCGGTGAAAAACATAAATTACTAACATCCTAACAATGTAAGTAATTACAATTGATGTTTTGTATATAGAAAAATATACAAACATGGGATTTTTTTATGTTAAATAAGTTCCATGTAAGAAAATGATGTTTATTCTTGTTGTTTTTTGTTTGATATTATCATTGTGAATCGATTTATTTTTTTTTAAACTTCGAATTAAAAAAACATATGTATTACCATAAGTTAATTGCGTGAATCAAATTAATTGTTAAAGTTTTTTTAAAAAGAAAAATTTAATTTGTATACAGTAAGACCTCGATTATTTCCAAAGATCTGATTGGTTGTTTGAAGTTTTTTGGAAAAATGCGAGGTAATCTTAAGTTAGTTAATTTAAATTATTAGCTGATATAACAATTTACTAAAAAATTCAAAATCTTCAATTTGGAAAGTGTCAAGGTTTTTAAAATAAAAAAAATGGAAATAACCGAGGTCTTACTGTATCACAACAGCCGCCTCAACACATAAATTTAAAAACATTTTCCTATAATTCAAATAATGTTATAAATCACCATCTACAGGTTAAAGTCAACTTAGAAAAAGTTCAATTGATTTTTTTAAATAAGCTAAGAATCAAATTTGTTGTAAATAAGAATTTTAATAGACAATGAGATTGGTTGAAATTTAATTTAAAAGTAATATTTGGAGAATTATAATTTAAAAATAAATTCATTTTAAAAAATTTCAATTTAAACAAATTGTTTATTTATTATCTTTAGTGTAGTGATTACTTTATTATGTCAATTGATTAATTAACCAAAATTTTAATATTCAAATATTAAAACTTTTCAACAACAAAATATATTTTATGTTTGTTAATTTACACTTAATCAACTTAAATTTGATGTAAAAATATCTCAAGTCGTTGGATTTATTAATAGAGATATAATCCCGACATTTGTTTTGTTGTTCCTGTTGTTTTTTAAATGTTATTTTTATTTAATAAAAAAGTTATTATTTGTTATACTGTTTTTATAAAGAACAAATGCTTTAAAACAAATGAAAAATAGTTAAAAAATTAATTCAAATAGTTGTTTTGTTTGTTAAGAATAAATGATATTTTTAATAAGGATTTTATAGAATATTTTCAATATTTCTAATTCTATAAATACTAGTTAAAATTTTATAAAAAATTAAAAACAACAAAACATCATTTCAATGTTAATATAAAAAAGGCTTTTGTAAATCGATAAATATAACAGTAAACACATTAACCTTAGGAGTATGAAACTGATTTAAATAAATCGTTATTTTTTTCATAAAAAAAAACAAAAATTAATTAAACATTTTGTTATTACTTTAAAATAAAAACAAAGTAATTGTAACACTTTAAGCAAAGAGTAACATGGTGAAGACTACAAGTTGGGTCTTTGCAAAAATAACAACCAATTGAACTTCTCGCGATAGAGCCTCTAGACCCATCAACGGAACCACAACAACAACAATTCTTTTGGGTAGCAAATTTGACTTCTAATGGATCGTGTTTGGTTGATCCAACTCTTCTACCTCGTTGTTTATAAACAACATCTCCATCTTCAGTTGCCATTTGATTCACGGTTCTCTTTTTGTATTTTTCCATTTTCACGTAAGGTGTTTCAGAAACAAGCACTTTACGAGGAACAAAGCAACAAATTGGTATTTGAAATGTTTCTGTTGCACCAGTTTGAGTAAACAGTACAGGAAAGTCACTTCTGGTAATAACTTCGAGCTCAAGAAGGTTACCCAAATTTTTTCTTTTTGACTTATTTACTCTATCCAATGCATAAGGTTTATACATTTGTTTGGCCAAACGCAACAAAAAGGATTCTCTTGTCGAGTTTCCCGATATTTTGAAAGCGTTATATGCACAAATATCCAAACAATTGAAAAATAAAGCCAATGGCCATCTTCTTGTACCTCTTTTGCAACTGAAGTGTCTCACCATTTTATCCACCATATCAACACCCCCATTCCCTTGTTGTATGCATTTTGAATCCCAAAAATACATTTTATTTTATCAAAAAACATCAATTCTTTTTTGAAGTCATCATTGTAACTGCCTTTTTCTTTTTGTCAAAATAGTTCAAAATAAAAAGGGGGTGTGTTGGTGGTTCGTCTGTTGCTGCTTGTTTTACCAATATTAAACAAATAAAACTTTTGTAAGGTTTGATTTCTCGACAAATTGATGGCACAAAAGTCCTGTTTTTACGGCAAGTTCCAACCATGTCAATATTTCTTTGTTTTAATCTGACAGCAAGATCCACTGTTGTAAATAAATTATCAATACACAACGTTGTTTGATTACCTACCAAAAAATCTGGTAATATCAAAGTATCAATCATTTTTATCACCAAATTTTCAATGTAATTTTCTTCATTATCAGCAACACTTCCTAAATATAGTTCCGAATTACACACCAAACCAGAAATGTTGTCAACCATTGTCCATACTTCATTCCGTATTTTCCCGGTTTTGTTGGTATAAATTGGGTAAATTTACAATGACCAAAATATTTTACCAGTTGTTCATCTATGCAAAATGAACTTTGTAATGAGTTATTTTTGGTATAAGATCTCATATTTGAAATATAAATCTCAAAGAATGTACTCACCAAAAAATAGTGCTTGTTATCAAATACACAAGACTCTTCATCTAAAAGACCACTTTCCTCGTTGACATTTTCATCTTCATCCTCCAAAACCAAATTTTCGTCTTCTTTTTCAATTTCTTCACTCGAAGAGTCACTTTCTGAGTTTTGTGTTGCTTTTACAATATCAACCCATTGTTGAGTGTTTGTTATCAACTTTTCATTCAATACTTCATCTTGCAGTTCTAATATATGTGTAATCTCCATAACTTTTCTTCTCATTCTTCTTTTCCACTTTTTTGTATACACTTTATCAACTTCCATTGCTTTTTTCTTTCTTTCTTTTTTTATTCTTTCCCCTGCAAACTTATCAAACCTCAAAGAATTCATGATCTGCAAGAATCTTGTTTTTGACATTATCGCTCTGTAAAATTTGTTTCCATCAATTCGGTTGTAAAGAAAATTGAGACTCTTTTTTGAATCGTGGACAACCCCCATATATAACAAAAACCCAATGAATGAATTTAATTCGATTACATTTAGGTCTTTCCATCTCTCTTCGTATAAAACCTTCCCAGCCAAATTAGTTGATTCAATAATAATATCTTTCATTTCGTCACTAAAAAACACTTTAAAGTAATCAGTAAAGTCTCGATCTTGCTGAATGGTCTGGAATTGTACTGGGTTAACTTCTGGTACATTATCAATTTTCACATTCATTTTCATTCCAAAAATATAAGGGTTCTTGTTTCCCTTTCACAGTTTTTGTAGACAAAAACATTTATATTTTCGAGTTTTGTAATAACAATTTTTTTATTTATCAATTTACAAAAATAAAGTTATATTCTAAAAAAACTAAAAAATAAAACAATCCACTGACCAAACGAAGATGTTTTATATAGTGTTACTGAATAAGTTGCTCTTTTGACAACCAGTGGAAGGCAACAGACAACGTGTTGTTGTTTAATGATACTACCATTGACATTTGAGATAGACACAGCTGGCAGTGTGATGACCACAGAGTCGAAAAACTCAAAAATATTAGCAAAGAAGTCACAAGTGGTTTTAATAAATGCGGAAAAACAGCCTGGTGTCTTGGTCCAAGTGATTGAATGAGATGTGTTTTGACTGCAACTTGCCAGGGAAGTTTGAGTTAAGTTGGATACATATTTTAAAAAGGTTATTAGCAATTGATGTTTTCCTCTTTTTCTTTGAATTTGGGCAATGATTTAATTAAATCGGTTTCATACTCCACAGGTGAAAAATAATTTTCACAAAAAACAAAAAAAAACAAAAAATAAAAAAAAATAAAAAAATAAACATCCTAAGGTTAATAATAGTTTAACATACTTTAATTAATTTAATTTAAAAATCAACATCGTGTTTTATTTTAAATAAACAATTTTATTGTATTTTTAATCAAAAATTTGACTGTTATTTAAACAGTTAAATAAAAATTAATAATTATAAAAACTATACATTATAACATGGTTTGTAAATTTGAAAAAAAATGCAAGTACGATTATAAGTAAATGTTGTTTGGAGTTAGTTTTTGAATATAAAACACAGACAATTTGTGTGCACTGAATGCATAATAAACCCTTAAAATATCAAAAAAGGCATAAAAGATCGAATGTGTTTGTATTTCATCGTTGTATTAATAAATTATCGTATTTTTTATCGTAAAGAAACACATAGATTAAAAAATAACGAACAATTTTATATTTAAGCACAAATTTCATATTCAATCACAATGAAATGCAAGGTTGTTTTTTCTCCTTTATTTTACAACATATAATATTATACCATATAACAATGTATAATCAAACAGATGCCGGCTTGGATTCAAGTCGGCAAAAGACCCCCGAGTCCGTGTCCCCCAATCCCCGAATCCTCCAGTCCCCCAGTTCCGAGTCCGAATGTAGCAAACAGTATGTTGTCAAGATATCCCAATGTCTGGTTGATGGTCTCACAGTAGTCAGAATAATGCAAGAAGTTGGAAAAGCGTCAAATCTCGGGTTAAATTACAATGAATCAAAGTACTACTTCTTGGAGATCAACAAGTAAATTGCCAAACTTGCCGCACTGACATTGAGAAAACAACCAAAAGGGAATTAAACCAGAGTGAAACGAATTTCACTCATTCCCACGTACATATCAGGAGTATTCTTTGTACATAACGATAGCATGAAGTGTCTGAGGAAGAAGTTAAGTTGAAAACAACGGTGTGTTTGGGGAAAGATGTCTTCTGAGACTCTGTTCAAAAAGTTGCCAAGCAGTTTGGTAGGAATTAAAATACGTTGCTTTTCTCTTGTATGACAGACAAGTTTGGCGAATTTGTGAAAGAGAAGGTGGAAATGAGACTGGAGTTAATTTTATGTTATGTTGCTGCCAACTTACAGATGTGTGAACCCAAGATACAATTTGAAAATAAAATAGAACTTATTTTGGTGTCACTCCCACTCGAAAACAAAAACTTGAAAACGCGATTTGATTATGATTAAAGGAAGACTTGAGACAGCAAAGAACTTACTGGAGGCGTATATTTATTATGTCGTTCAGAGTGTCATTGGGATTATTCTTCAATTGGATACAAGCTTTGGGAATCAAAATTGTTGAAAATAAAGCAACACTCAATATAACAACTGACCCCGGATTTAAAGATGCCTTAAATTTGGGTCTAAAGTTGATGAAGTCATTGTGTTTGTACCCATTTTGGAAATATTGTGTGTAATATTAGCTTCTTGATCTCTGTTGGAGATTTCTTTGTTGGATTGATGAGGCGTATTAAATCAACCTTTAAAGCTGTAAAACTTTCGAAAGATCGTTTAATGAACACAGAGAAGCTGTTATGCTGTAATTTATGTCTTTTGTTTTTTTATTTTGTTGGTATTTCAAACATTCTTCTTTTCAATTATAAAATATATTTAATAATTTTACATTCTTACTAATTACTAATTGTTATACTTGAAAGCATCACCAAACTCAACAGAAGTGATTTTATTGGGTGTGTGAACGTGAATGAACTGACTTTACCAAAATCACTAAAAGAAATCGAAAAAACACTTTCAATTATATGTATGATATCCTCTACTTTTCTGGAGACCCAATATTCGTGAAGTATATAAACAAACAGTTGTTGTTTTGAGTAAACATACCAGATTTTGTAACAGTCATACTTAAAAAATGTTTTAAAGGGTGTGTTCGTCTCCAGGATGTGAAGATCCCAAATACACTTTTAAGCATTGAATCAAAAGCATTTGCAAGATGTATACGACTCAAACCAATCACCATTCCTCAAAGTGTGAAATCAATCGCAACCGATGCATTTGAAGGTTGCAAACCAAAAGCATTTAATGGACTAAATCAGATGCAATTTGAATTAATGTTAGATGAACTTAACATTGACAGTTCAGTTACACAAATGATGTTAAAAGACTATTCAAATTACAAGAACATCTAATGTCTCGAGATACCAATAACAACACAAGAAATAGAGTCCGAAATATTTCAGACATTCAAACACTTAAAATTTTTCAAATGCGCACCAATGTGGTTTCAGTTCTTGACAAATAAAAAGATAAAAGTTGCAATAATTCCAAATGGAATAGAAGAATTATTCAAAAGAAAACTGTTTGGAATTGACTCATTAACGTTTTTGTCGATACCAGACAGCGTCGATGTTATCCAGCCTGGGGCTTTAGCATGTTGCGCACAACTGAGAAATGTGAAGTGTGGTTTAAAATATTTCATAATTTTGATTAAAAAAATATAAAAATGCAGATACTTTACAATGAAGTTAAATAGTTGTATCATTTTAATTTTGGACTAGTCAATTTAAAAAAAATTGGTCATACCAGAAACCACTAAAATAATGGACAAAACGATATTCGTGGACTTCAAAAAGCTTGTGAACCTCAATAGAAAAAAATGCTAAATATTTGTTGAATAACAAAGTGCGTATCAAAGAATGTACATAAACTATTTACAAAAAAAAGACTTTGAAGGGTGGACAAACATCAAACGTCTTGAAATTCCAATTTCAGTTAAAACTATTGAACCAAACACTTTTTAACAATTATCTGTAACTCAACCATAGAAATGTGAAATTAAGTGGTTTAATCCACTGCCAACAAACAAAGTTGAAACTCTTTTTATCATTGGTAACATCACTCAACTTTGTGGAAACTTATTTGAACAATTTTACAATCTGTGGATACTCTTTTTACCAGACAGCGTCGTTGGCATTGACCCAACTGTGTTGGACTGTTGCGGGTTTCTTATAATAATACGATGAAATTTCCTTGCATGCCCCAATATGTCTCAAAAGACTAAGAAACGAAAAAAACCCCAAACATTGAGAATACATCCAACCCAATTACAACTTCGAACAAGTAAAATTACTTAAATTTTAACTTCAAGACACCCGAATTTGAAGTTGGCAACGATAACTTGAATTGTATTTCTCTGAATATCTCAGAACAAATTTCAGATGGATTTATAACGGACAAGGAAAATAAATATGGTTTAGGAAATAAGATGTTTTATTTGGTGTGACGGTCCCAATTGGTTTAGATATCTTTGCGAATTTATACTCTCGAATATTTAAAACCCAGGAAAGTTCCAGGACATCGTTTTGGAGATGGTCCAAACGGCTTGGGGCGTCTTTTTCAGTCGACTTGAGAAGTCCATTAAGAAGTGTTCAGACATGGCTTTTTGTCAATCAGAGTACAACAGCTTTTATCATGAACTGAATGTATGGCTCATTATTTAGAGTACAGATCTTGTGAAAGCCCATACCTATATATTCGGCGAGTCAGTTAAAAGAATCGATTGGGGTGAAAATGCAATCATTGGAGGTATCACAATCGCATCAATTGGAATTTCTGTCTTCTTTCCACCGGCGCCGCCTTAAGTTATTGTAAGAACTGGTGTAATGCTCGAAGGAGGGTTGGAAGTGTATCAACAACTAAAAATGGAGATGACATCAATTGGACTGCAGTACTTATTAAATCTAATGCTGGTGCTATAAAAGGGGCAATTGCAACAAGTGGACTTGGCACAGTATACCCAGGACTTGCGATTGGAGGTACAAAAGCTCTCGAGAATTTATTATAGGCAGCGACTACAGGAGGATTCCTAGACATTGGTTCTAATAGACATTGGTACTAACCCTGAGTGAAAATAATTTGAAACACTTTAGAAAAAAACTTCTTCCCAAAAGTGATTTTTTAAAATAGAACAACAATTTTATTTTAATTCATTATTAAATTTAATAACTTTTTCAGAATAAATTTTTTTAAAATTAAAAAAACTTAATATTTACATACAAAATTATTCGTTGCGTCATTTTAAAAACAGAATTGAACCAAGAAAAAATCAAGTTGTGCATCTACTTTTATCGGTTGATAGAAAATGTTATGCTTTTAACAGAAAAGCAAAAGATGGTTGTGTTGTATATAAATGCAGTGGAGATGGTTGTAAAGTTTTTGTTTTAATAACAGATAACAACACTTTTAAAATTGAAGGTTCTCATACTTGTTTTATAAATCACGAAGAGTTGTATCGTGCAAGATGTCTCAGACAAATTATTAACAATGAGCTTGATTTAAATGTTACTCAAAACATAAGACAACTGATCAACAAAATAGTTTTGCTACCCGATTGTGACAAAGCATCTGAAAAAGATATTGAAGCATGTGTTAAATATGCAAGTCGTTTACAAGATAAAATTTTGGGAACTAATAAACGATACTATCTTTATTGGCCCACGCCCTATTCTCCCATTTTATAGAAAACGTCCGTTATCATAAAAATAGAATAAATAAATTAAATTGAGTGGAATTATAAAAAACCGACTTTAAAAGCTATCATTTAATCGGCAAATATAGGGAATATTCATACAATAAAAACTCCCCACATTGATTTCATAGAAAATATTACAATAAAACATTTTTTATAATAATAACTTGATATACTTGTATTTTAATATTTGGTATTCTCCACACAAAATAATCGTTTTTTCGTGGTTTTCTGAATCCATCTTTTTCAAAATAAATAATATTGATTTAAATAACCCAAAAATATTTGTTTTCAATCAATTATTAATCAAAGTAATATTATTTTTATTTATTATATTATAAACCCTTTCAATTTATGAATAAATGGAAATAAACATACTCTTTGTTTTTAAATTAATTGATATATTATATGTTTTTTACATAAAGAAAAGAAAATACTAAACTATTTCTTACTATTTATTAATATTTTTTGACATTAAAACATGTATTTATTTTAAAAATCAATTTAACCCTTTATGTTAATCTCTGACTTAAAACAACAAACATGGTTGAGCGTCACCAAGTGTTTATTGTTGAATCTAAACGCAGAAACCCATTTCCACATTATGGAGGGTATTTATTTTATCCAAATTACAAATCAAGAATAAGATTGTCTTGTAAACAGTGTGGCTGTTCGATTAAACTCATACAGGATGCCAATAATCCCGAACACTTTTATTATGAAGGATCTCGACCAAATCATTTGAACGGTCACATGAACGACAGTTCATTTATAACACCGTTAGAGGACATAAAGAGGATAAAAGATGCGGCAACAAATCCAGCTACAAATATTAACAAACAAAAGAGATTGTTAAGTCTGCAAATATTTCCCCAACATCTCGAATAAGTTTAAGTTGTAAATTGGCAAGAAATATGAGAAGTAAAGTATATAACACGTACGATATACAATCTTTTGAACAAACTGATTTAGGAAAGGAGATTCTACTCTACACAACTGAGAGTAAAAGCATTATGATTTTTTGTTCACAAGGAATGCTTGAAAAAGCTACTTTTGCAGACAAAATGTGTGTTGATGGCACATTCAGTCGCTGTCCTAAGACACATTATCAACTCGTAACATTCCACATTGTTTGCTCTTCCAATTTTTCGTTTCCATTTTTATTTGTTTTGCTCGACAAAAGATTATTCTGCATATTCATAAGTGTTAAAGATTGTTGATGACATCTCATACGAAAGGTATAAAATGAAAGTTTTTGATAGAGATACTCTAATTATTTATTCTGATTTCGAAGTTGGATTTATTAAGTCACTCAAAGAACTGTCTTGTTCAATGAAGGGGTGCTTTTTCCATTTTTGTTAAGCTATTTGGAGAAACGTCCAAAAGCTTGGTTATGGTGAAGAGTATAATAAAAATGGACAATTTGCAAAAAAGTCAGGAGATTGATGGTTTTGGGGTTTTTGAAAGCTGAAAATATTCCGAATCACTTTCATGAATTAAAGGAGGAAACAATAGGAGATAAATCATCTGAAAGAATTTATAAATACTTCGAAGAAACTTGGATGAACACAAATATGATCAACGTTTGGTGTCATCATAACTCAATGATGAGGACAAATAATATATGCGAATCTTTCCATAGTATGTTAACAAGAAAAGTTCCCGTAATAAAACCAGAATTTGGACGGTTTGTTGACTTTTTAGTTGATGTTATGAAAGAGAGTGAAGCAAAAATAATTGCAGAAACACACAGCTCAAAATCAAATAATGATAGACGTGATAAACTGACCAAAGAAATTCAAATCAACGTAGAAAGATTTTATGAAGATGCAGTTTTGGTAGGGTCAGTCTCGAGTTTGTTGGACACAATCTTTTGGATGTTACATAAAAAACTTCTATTAAATCAACTTTTATTGAAGAAGACACTGTGATTAACATGGAAGAAACTCGTGATTTCTGTGAACAGCTTTCTTCGTATGATCAAGTTGAAAGCTTCCAAACTGATGCATTTTCTTCCAACTCTGTAGATCATTCAGTGTCAATACCAAATTCTTCAAGTTGCTTAGAGATTAACAAAACATTGAGAAAAAGACCTCACAAGTTGGATGTTGTCTGCTAACTATAAGACAGAAAAAATGAGAAGTTCAAAGAGTTACAAGTTTCTAAGACCCATTGAAAAGTAAGTCACCAATTTGAAGTCGTTTTTTTTCATATTTTTATATCAATATAAACACTTGATTTAAACCATAAAACTTTGTTATTTAAAAAAAATAATAATGACAATTAAACCTGATTTATACTACAGTTAGTAATAAAGACGTTTTAATTTTTTCATGGCATTCTTTATGAAATGATTATGTTTGATTAATTGATTGAAAACAAATATTTTTGGGTTATTTAAATCAATATTATTTATTTTGAAAAAGATGGATTCAGAAAACCACGAAAAAACGATTATTTTGTGTGGAGAATACCAAATATTAAAATACAAGTATATCAAGTTATTATTATAAAAAATGTTTTATTGTAATATTTTCTATGAAATCAATGTGGGGAGTTTTTATTGTATGAATATTCCCTATATTTGCCGATTAAATGATAGCTTTTAAAGTCGGTTTTTTATAATTCCACTCAATTTAATTTATTTATTCTATTTTTATGATAACGGACGTTTTCTATAAAATGGGAGAATAGGGCGTGGGCCAATGTGGTTTCGACCCAATTTACATCTCACCCTCAGAACACGATTTTGACAGATGAAAATGCTGTTTTGGAAGTGCCCCGACTTGCACGACGTGTTGTTGTATTCAAACCCATTCGCAGCAACGATTAATACGTTTTTTGTTATCATAAAATTATCTAAAACAACTTGGTTGTCAGATACCATCTCAATCTCAATAAATTCGGTGAGTGACAAATCTTATTTTTGGTTTCCAATCACAATCACATTTTCTTCGTTCTCTGTGCTTTATATATTTAAACTCTGTTTTATTGTATCTACTTCGACTTTCATTCGGTAAAAAGTGTCAATTGGTGTGATGTATGTATCAGTGAGTGGGCAATAACTTTCGATGTAATATGGATATTGTGTGTCTTCAGTGTGGTTTACATGACAATATATCTTATCTGAATCACCATACCGTAATAGATGACCTTCAACAAGTACTTTGAATGAGGTTGTGTATGATGACATGTCAAGAGTGTTGTTTGTGTACAAAAAGTCGAATTCACCATCATGTTGAAAAGCAGCAAACACAGTTATTGTAACTGTGTTCGATACAAAAAAAAGAGTGGAAGATCTTTAATTGTTCTATCTGTGGAGACTTTGAACGTTCTTGTCAAAGTTAAAATGAGATTTTCTGTTTGAATTGTACTTTTATTATCAGCATCAAATTCTCTTGTCAATTCAAATGATTTTGATACAAAATTAATTCGTTGTGTCGAACTCGATATTTGAAAAGAATCTCGAGATAATTTAAAGCTGAAAGTATCAAGCAACTCAACATATGAACTTTCATTGATGGAAAATTGACTGCCAACTGTCTTGGAAAACAAATTTAAACAAGTAAGTCTTGATTTTCCAGAAAGTATATTTGTAGGTTGGCTATTTATCAAAGTGATATTATTTTCTACTGAAAAGCGGGCATTTTCAAAAATATTGAATATTGACTTATCAATAATGACATTTTCAACCGAACTCAGCATGGAATGTTCAGAAAGAATTATTGTTGATGGTGTTACTCCAAATTGATTAGTATTTATAATTGAATTACCATTCGCATTACACTTACTTTCAAAGTCCAATTTAAACAATTCAGGAAACATTTAAAATGCAATTTGATTCGAGTATGATTTGTCCTCCTACAAGTTCCAAGTTCTTTTCTGTTGTTAAAGTCGAGCCAGTTGTCATTTGAAACTTACTATTTGTTATTGTTAATGACTCTACATATTCACAAGTATTATTTTTAGTTAAGACATAATCAGATTCTTCCATATTTTGGTGGACATGTTGATAACGCCAATATAATCAACACATATACAAATAACAACTTTATCATATATACTTGTATTTTAGAGATACTCTTAAATTTCTTAAATAAACGAGTTAGATGCTTTAGTTGTCATTTTTTACTACAATTCCTTAAATTTTATAATACAGTCAGTCTTAAATTGTATCTGGTCTCTAACGTGATCTAGTATTTTTTGGACCTATAAAATTGGTATATTTTGGGAAGCCCTCTTAATAATTTGTCCCAATTGTTTCAAGTTTTTTCATATTTTATCTAATGTCCGATGTTGGCATAAAATTAAAGCTATTTTTTTTGTTTACACCAGATAATGTTTGAGGATTGACTTTTATTAAATGATCCACTCAACCATAATTCATCATATTCAAAACCACAATTAAACTTGATATAAATATATTATAAAATATAATTATAAATTCATTAATTTAACAAACAATATTTTGTTATTTAATGAATAAAATGTTTATTATACAATAAAACTTTGATTGTATGTATATTTATATAAAATGGATAAAATACTTTTTACTACTTATCAACCTCTTTCCATCTTTACAATTTTTTAACAATAAAATTGTTATAACAAATAAATACAAATTACCACTTCGAATTGATTAGTTTACACGTGCATATTCAGCTTTCATGGTAAACAATTTCATAGATTTTAATATAATATTATTTAAATCTTTAAAGTTAAATGGAAGCGGTTATAAAGAAAGCAGAGTTTTTTTACTTTTTGCAATAACAAATTGTATATATTTTGTTGTTATTTAAACATAATTCCTTATTGTTTAAAATAATTTAATACGAGATTTTCAGTCCATTAATTACTGAATTATTAGGTTAATCAAACTTTCATAAAGTACAACAAGACATGGTTAAAAAATATAAAACTATTGTTACTAAAAAGTTATATGAATAACAAAATAAACATAAAACGACAAAACCACTTTTGGG
>NW_004440243.1:165183-168160 GCF_000330505.1 Entamoeba invadens IP1
TGATTTTTGATATTTAATATCAACAAAACAAAAATTACACATTTTGAGAGGTTAGACTGTATTTTTAATTGAATTGGATTTGAAATGTTATGGTGACTATATATTATAAATATTAATTACAGATTATATTGTTTGTTATCATCAAAATGTTGGTGATGACCAATATCGTGTGAGAGTTTATAGTTATTTTTTCATGCCTTTTTTATTCTTTATAGTGTGTTTCGTTAATTGACTTACTTTTAATTATTCAATTTTTAAATAAACTTGATAATAAAATAGAAAAAACATGGGACCGACTAATTTCACTACCTAAATTTTTGTAAATAAAAATATCTGTTAATAAACAAATAACAATTATTAATAAATGCTCAATGTCAGTTTATAATAACAATAATAATCAGGGTTTTATATCAATAACAAAAACATCAACAATCTTATAAACTTTAATTTTTTTAAACAACCAACAACTTGAAAAAATATATTAATATATACAAATACTTTTTTATACTCATGACAACCACTTTTTCTTGCATCTGTATGTGTTTTTAAAAATTTTATATAATATTTTCATCATTTTTATAATAATTCTAAAAACTAAATTTTGAAAACAAAAAAATACTAAAAAAGAAAAACATAACTAGCCCTGGAAATGAATTAAAAACAAAATAATTATTATTTTAACAAAATACAAATCGATTATTTTATATTTATAGTTTTTATTGTTATGTTAAAATTAATATATTACACAAAAAGTTGTTTTTTTAAAAAGACGAAATTTAATCACTTTGTTAAAAAAATAACAAACAATACTTAATACACCAATAATAAAATTGTATTATAAAATGTTACATCTTACAATACGAAAAGTATTAATGACATTTACTTTGAATGAAACAGACATTTTTAAACATAGTTAATGTTGTCTATTGAAACATATATGTGTATATAATAATATAATCAAATAATTAAAAAGTTGAATATAATTCAAAAAATCAAAATGTTTTAAACATATTTTTGTGCAGTTTTTTTTACATTTTTTGTTGTTATAATTAACGTTATTAATGTATGTTAATATAATATTATTTTAATATTACTCAGTATAATTTGTTTGATAACGCATATTAGTATATAAATATATCAAAAATGTTAAATTTGATTTGTATAACAATAAAAATTTGAATTAATGTTAACGTTTACAATTTTTAAATATCATCTTTCATTACAATATGATGCTAATAATGAATTGAAACGAGAGGTCGGCAAATAAAAAAATGTCTGACAATTTAATAAACAAATTGTTAAAAAACAAATTACAACTTTGAGTATAAAAACATTTTTATAAACTTGGTAATTATTCTATGAGAACTTTAATCTTCTTATCATTTACAATATTTACCGCCTTTTCGAATGATTGTAAACCACCTCAAGACTATTGCCTAACATGCACGACAGATGATCCACAAAAATATAAAAATTGTAAACCGGAATATTTTTTAAAGGAAGGAAAATGTACATCCTGTTCAGCTGGCTGTTCTATATGCACTGATATAACTACTTGTACTGTATGTAAAAATGGGTATTATCTTGAAGAAAATAATTGCAAATTATGTTCTAATAATTGTGATAAATGTACTGGTGCCACTGCCTGCACTTCTTGCAAAACTGGTTATTATGTCGAAGGAGGTACATGCACACAAGAAGCCGAGTGTAAAGATTCTTTAACAGGATGTTTGAAATGTAAAAATGATCAAAAAACTTGTGTTTCATGCAAAGCTGGTTTTTATCTTGAAGGGAGTAAATGCACAGTATGTAAAACTGAATGTAAAGAATGTAGTAGTGCCACCACTTGTACTAGTTGTAGTGATGGATATTATCTAAATGGTAATTAATGCACAAAATGTACAAATGGTTGTTCGAAATGTAGTGATGATACTTCTTGTTCTGCATGTACAACTGGCTATTATTTGGACAGTAGTTTATGCAAAACATGTACAACTGGCTGTTCAGCTTGCAGTGATGCTAACACTTGTTCTGCATGTATTGATGGATATTATCAAAAAAATAAAAAATGTACTGCCTGTTTCGCTGATTATAATTGTGCCACTTGTGTTGAAGATACAACCGATATGAATAAAGTTAAATGTACTAAATGTGATTCTAATACCAAGTATAAATACATGAATGGTAATAAATGTGATGATTGTGCAACTGGAAAAATAACAAAAGATGATAAGTGTGATACATCAACAAATGCATGTGGAAATAAATGTGCAACATGTGAAGAAGTTATTGGTAACCCAACAGCAAAATGCACCAAATGCGCTACAACAACTGATTACATTAATCTTGACGAAACTTGTGCTAAAACTTGCAAAACTGGGAAAGTCAATAAAGATACAAAGAAGTGTGAAGAATGCACTATTAGTGGCTGCGAAATTTGTGAAACGGTTGGAACTATTGAACAATGCACTAATTGTAAAAATAAATACATTGCTGCCGACAAACTTTTATGTGTTGATTTATGCACCACTGGTAAACCAGTTGAGACTCCAATCAAAAAGTGTGATTTATGTGTTACTGCTAATTGCGATGTTTGTGATAAAGACGACAACTGCACCAAATGCAATACCAAATTCAATCTTGTGTCTGACACTTTGAAGTGTGTTGATATATGTCCAGAAGGATATATGACAGATAAAACCAATAAAAATGTATTAAATGTACCATTGAAGGTTGTGCAACTTGTGAAAAGGCAGATGAATGCACTGCCTGTATGGCAGAATACAAGTTGGAGAAAGGAATATGTAACGGAGCACATGCCGTGAAAGCGATTTTTGTTTTAGTCGTTATGGCATTCTTATTCTAAATTTTAAACAAGGAATTTTAATCATTTTTATTTTAATAGAAATATTATAATATATAAACACCATGATATATTATATAGTTATTTATAACAATTTTTACCATTATTAAAAAA
>NW_004440243.1:168260-174002 GCF_000330505.1 Entamoeba invadens IP1
CGGAATTTCTATTCTTTCATTGTGTGAGAAATATAGAAAGGGATTTACAAGTGGCGTTGAAAAAGGTGCAAAAATAGTAAATGATTTTTATTTATGATGATGGGGAAAAATTAGCGAAGTTGACTTTATCTCAAAGTTGATGGAATTGACTGGGTATGAAATGAATCAAGAACAACGAGATAGAATTTAAAAAGCCATGTCAGATTCAGATCTTTTAACTGGCTATTTACTCATTGAGGATGCCGAAATATTTTTGGAAATTATTGGAGAAACAAAAGAAGACAGAAGAAAGGGGATAGTTAAAATTACCAAAAATGTTAAAATAAGAGTCAATGAGAACTTAATAAGACAGAAAAACAGATGGTTACCATCTGAAGTTCGATTAAAAACAGGGGATCGTACAACTAATCGTATTGAAGGTTTTTTCGGACTCATAAAGTTGATAACAGGATCAAGAGAAACTCCTCTGGATGAAATTATCAAAATTATTGTATGTCAATATCGAAACTGTGATACCAACTTGCAAGGAGAAGTATTTCAAGACACTACAACCGCACTTTTAATAATACCACCAACTATACTTCACTTTCTTAGTTGTGGTGTTGTTAATACTCTCTGTAATATCTATAAACATTCTAATGAACTTGTTAAGTGTTCAACTCAACAACCTTGTACGACAACTTGGTGTGAGTGTAAAGCTTATCAAACGGCCAATGTTCCGTGTATTCATATGGTCAAATTGTATGTCGAATTTTCAATTTTTCCTTTCCCACTTCTTGCTTTTTCAAGAGAAAAGCTAATAGGAAATTTATACAAAAAGACAACACACACGATCAGTGTTCGCAATGAATACTTTTCTGACTCTTTATGTGACCTCAATGATCTTCATTATCGTCTCGAAGAAGTGGAGCCGGCGATAAAAAGCAGCCCTTTTCTCGAGGACAGACTGCGTTCGTTTTTAGAAAAATGTCGAGATCTAAGTGAAAAATGTAAAGCATCACCCGACGAGATACACACAACGGTTGTTAGTAGTAAAACATTTTCTACTGTTACAAATTTGGTTCATCACATAAAGGTGAACATCAAGGATCCAAAAATACAACACCAAATTGGAGAAAGACCACGAGTATTAGTCGATAGAGTGGAAAGGAACAATGCAACAAAACCACATCGTACAAGAAAGGGAGGTTTTGGGATAAAACAAATAAGGAAGTGTAGTTTGTGTAATGTTGTTGGTCACAAGAAGCAAAATTGTTCAAATAAATGCTTGAAATGTATGGGATGGGGTTATAATAAATTCTTTTGCACAAATACAAACTCCCAACAATGAAATTTGAAACTACAATGATAATTAAATTAATTTTTTTTGTTAAATAAATAATATAAAAACTACAATTATGGGAATTAAATTATAAAATTAATATCATTTTAATTATTTTGAAAAACAAAAAAAAATAAATGTTATAGATAAAAATGTTCTATTTTAAGAAGTTGTGGTGGCAAAGGATGGTCCCAAAAAATTATTACTATAAAGATCAACAAAAAATTGTCGTACACGTGTGATTTTAGTATCAAACATACCAAAAAATCGGGAACAATTGTTCACTTAAATATTTGAATAAACAATTAGGAAAAAATTGGGTTTTGAAAAAATAAAAACCTGAAAAATTATACAAAAAATACTAAAAATGTGTACGACTATTTTCTGCTCTACGACAGTTTTCTGGTGCTCTTTAATTGTTGATATTATTAATTTATTAAAAATAGAAAAATTGTTGTATTTTTATGCTAATAAATTAAAAATTTATATAATGATGGGTTTAACGATTTTTATATTAAGTTGGTTAAAAAGTTTAAATTGTTTTCAAATTATAATGAATTAGAATTTTTATTGCTATAATATTATATAAGATTTGTAATATTTCAAAAACATAAATTAAAACTCAAAAAAAACAAAAAAATAATAAAAAATAAAACTAAACTTTTAATTGAAAAATTTTAATTCAGATCGAAATAATTTATTTAATAAAAATAGAAAACGAATTTTTTCATATTTGTGTCGATACAATACAAAATCAAAAGCGACCACTTAATTGTTGTTTTTGGAACTAAAAATAAAAGTTTCATAAACAAATAAAACGTCATCGAGTTGCGCAAAAAAAGACAGCGAATGTTTAAAGGGATTTCAATCATTCAATCCATGCTTAAATTGAATCAATCTATATGTGAAGGAGTCATTATGTCTAATCAATAGCAAATAATTTTGGTAGTAATTTAAATTAGTATTGTGTACAAAAACGAAATTCATTCTCAAATAAAAGCGTCTTATATATCTTATTGTTTGTTCGGTTCGATAGTTATATAAAATTAAATAAAAATAAAAAAAATAGAAAAATAAAAAAATAAAAAAATAAAAAAATAAAAAAATAAAAAAATAAAAAAATAAAAAAATAAAAAAATAAAAAAATAAAAAAATAATAAGTGGTTGTCTATAATAAAAATAGTTATCCTTATCGAGTTGGTTTTTTTCTTACATATACTTATATATATATATATATAATTTTTAATATTAAACACTTGAAAATAAAAAATAATATATACAACGTTGAGTACAAGGGTTACAAGAGTTTCTCTAATATTTTCAAGATGCCGGTGTTTTTTATTGAAATTTGTAAATCATATTTTGAGTAAATTAAAAACTGGATTTTCCAAATAATAAAAAGAAGCAAGAAAAATTGACTTCGAAACCGTTTTTTTCGGGTCAAAACAACCAAAAAACATATAAAAATAATCATATAAACTGAAAAATAATGAACTTTTTATTTAATATTTGTATGCTGAAAAAACACCAATTTTTCACATTATTAAAAGGCGACAAATTTTGACTATTTTATATATTTGCATAATATAACAATATGATTTTGGTTACAAAATGAAGAAAAAGATCAAAAGTGGTTTTTTAGCTCAGTGTTATTTTTATTTTAAAATAATAAATAAATATTATTTATTATTTTAATACCAAAAACGTTATTTTTCTATACAAAAAAGTAAATGGTAGTGAAGCGGTTTTTCCCGCCAGCCAAAATGCTTGCTCAAAAGTGCTTTTTAATAAAAATTGTTGAAAATATCACGGAGACATTGACTGTTATCATCCCAATACATTATTGAAAATGCATAGTATTTTTTTATTTATTTACAAATTTATAAAGTTATTAACAACAACTTTTTCGATATTTGATAAACTATTTTGTTTTTTATTAAAGACCTGCACCATACCTGCACTAGCCCATATAACAATTTAAAACACAAAAAACATAAAATTTGTTATAAAAAACAGAAAAAACTCATTATATTTTAAATGAAATTTCTTAAAGCAATTGAATCTTTGTTTTGACCAATAAAACACATTCTAAACTTGTAGAACCATCTTTTTGAATTTTCTTTTCATAAATCTATTCAAGAAAAATCACGAAACAACAAAACATCAAACGTATTTTTAAACCAAACATCATTTCAATAGTAATAATGGGCTAATAATTTATTAGAAAAACAATAAAAATGATGGGATATGTTTTTTTTCAAACGCATCTTTTCAAAACACAATAAACATGACACATTATAACTCCAATTCATATGATTGTATTATAATGATACTTAAACTTTTAACTTGTGTTATAAGTGGTAATATAATGAGAATAAAACTTTTACTTAAACATAACCCACAACAAAAAATAACAACATGTGTCATTTAAAAAGACACATCTTTTCATAAGAATCTGAAAGTGTTTCTTATAATGTTTTAATTATTTTGGCTATATAAACGGGATATATTCCGAAACTTATCGTGTTAATAAATACAAAACATAATTGGTGATTCCAAGACACATAAAAACACTTGAATATATAGCTCGACTGATTACAACTTAAAGATTGGTTTTATATAAAGAATGAATAATAACAATGTCTTGATTATTAACACAAAACATGATAAAACATCATTTTGTGCTGATCACTTGATCAACAAAAATATATTGAATAATCACAATGGTTGAGAGAAATTACAAAAAACAAACAAAATATCGTTGTTCATTTATTATAAATATTAATAAATTTATTAAAATAAAATAATAAACATGATAAAAATATCAATCAAAGAGCGAACAGTAGACTCAGAACATAACAAATAAATAATAATTACCATTTTCAACAACACTGAATATAAAAATTGTTCAAGTGAATGAAGAAACTGACATCATGATATCAATTAAGAGTGCAGTATATGATGGCTTCAAGTTATTGTAGCTTTAAAAATACTTGAAAAAACAAAAATGAAACAATTAAAGATTTAACGTTGGTAAGGTCATCTGAAATTAACATTTATTTGGCATATTGTATTCAATTTAGACAACATTTAATATGATGTAATTGACTACTATTTGTGTTTTATTCTATAAAATTTACCTTTTTTATTAAAAACGTGTTTTATTTTTGTTTTTTGGTTATTGTTGTGTTGTTGTGTGTTTTTGTTTGTTTTGTTTCAAAGTCCAATAATTATCAATTATTGTTCATTAAGTAATATTTTATTATATGTTTTCCATTAAAATAATAAATTAAACCCATAATTTATGTTTAAAATATATAATCAATTCAAAAGTTAAGAACATATTAATTGTGTAATTGATTTGTTCTTTAGGTGGGTTTGGTTTGGATCATTTTTCAATAAGTTATAAGTAATAATATAAATGAAATTCTAAATAAAAAATTATTAAAAATACTTTGTTTAAATTCTGATTTAATAATAATAGAACAATGTTTACAACTCATTAAAATGTGTTATTATAATAAACGTATTCATACAAATATAAGTTCTGTATTCTATTTGTTTTCGAACATCTTATTTCCAATAAGATGTTTTAAAACATTTTTCGGTTTTTATTTTCAAAATGAATGATATTATTATAATAAAATGTATTAAACTTTGATATATTTTGTTTATTAAATTGAACGAATATACACCAAAAAGAATTTAGTGTGAATAATAACAATTTTTCCCGAATAAATGCATGCATATCTTTTATTACATTTGTTTTTTATTTGATTTATGTAAATAGAAAAATGTTCACATTAACACATTATTTTTTATTATAACTTTATATAAAATAAAACTAACGAAAGACAATTCTATGATGTAATTACTTTTATAAATTGTTTAAATTCAAATCTTTATATTATTTGAGCGAACTATTATTATTTTTGTTTTATAAGATGTTCTTTTCTTCATAAATTTTAAAATGAAATTTCTATTTTTCCAAGTTTTTTCCTTCAACTTTACTTTTTATTTAATCATTTTATCTCATTTTGTCCATGTTTTTTTGTAAAAATGTATTGCCATGTAAGCCAGTGCAAGTATGTCGCAGGTCTTTATATATTTATGTATCATTTTAAGCGCATACTTTTCTAAAAAAGAATAAAATAACCAAAACATTAATAAAATTATTTTAATTTATACTATAACTTGTTTCAAAAATTGAATCAAATGGTGGGTCTGAAAAGAAATGAAAACTACTTAAAATGAATAGTTCAAAAGAGACACACAAAAACAACTGCGGCTTCAATACTTCGTGTCAAATAAAATAATAATGATCATTCTATTGGGTGTCATAAGCTTTCAGTTGAATATAAGTAAAATGAGAATTGGTTTATAAACCGTTTTTCAAAAATTTGTACTGTCATATTTTTAAA
>NW_004440243.1:174102-176930 GCF_000330505.1 Entamoeba invadens IP1
TTTCTCTATAAAAGAAAATGAAATAACAAAATTAAACGAAAAAATTAATAAGAGCAAACTCTTAATAATTTGGGTTCTGATATTCTTGTTATTGTCGTGACAACACTATCAGTTTATTAAAATTATGCGATCCTTTTGCGCTTGTTATTTATTTTATTTCATATAAATTAAGGCTTGACTTTTAAAAAAATTTGGCATTTATTTAATCTTCGTTTTACACTAAAATGCACTTTTAAGATCAGTCACGTGTTTTTCAAAAACAAAAATCCCGTTATTTCAAATTTTATGGATTTTTTAAATGCTCAAAAATTCTTCCAACAAAAAAAATTGAAGATTGTTTTTTTCTTTTTAACTTGGAAAAAATTATCTTAGAGTACCGTGAAAAATCACTGCGGCGTGAAATATTACTGCGAATCGTTATTGGGACAAAAATAATGTTATTGTTGCTTATAAAACATAAAAAATAATTTACTTTGTAAAAATGTTATATAATATGGCTTTCAATAAAAACAAGGGTAAATTCGTAAAAAGGAACATTCCAAACAACTCAAATTAGATATGGGTTTTTATTTTATAGTTTTTAACAATTTATAACTTATAATACGAAACAATACATCAAACATAATTACAAAAACGAATAAGTTAGGACATCGTATATTTAAATAATTCCTCCACTCTTTGGTTTTTATAAAACTCTATTTGATTTCTTTTCAGCTAGTTGTTATTTTATGCTGGGAATATTCAAATTATTAACTTTTATTGTATAAACATAATTTATCATCAAAAACAATATGTTTTATCGTTATAATTATATAGAAATGCACAGTAATATAAACTCGAATAATTTTAGATGGAATAAACGTATTAACATTTATATTAATATTAAAACAACAATTTACAATAAAGTGAATACAGGTATAATACAAAAACGTGTTATGAACATATCAAATTAATTAATAAAAATGAATATATTTGATGATAACAAACGGTTAACGAGTGTGGGGTTTTCGGATGGTCGATTATTTTATCACACCTGTTTCAAAATCTAAATAATTTGTTGAAATGAAAGAATTAAGTTGTTTGGGGTTCTGGTGTATTAACCCTTTTGAAATAATAGTAATTTATAATAAAATTATGTTTAATTTTTTGATGAGTTAAATTATATGATAATAATTATTAAAAAAATAGTTTCACATTTAAAAAATAAATATAATTTATTGTTATTTAATTAAAAATTTTTGCTATTGATATGTTGATGTTAATTTAATTTACACGTTATTTAACTATTTCACTTGTTTGTTGTTTATTATATTTTAATTAAATTTATACTATAATAATAGTTCATTGTTTGATTTATTTGATGTGAATTGTGATTGTATTTCCAAAACATTCCACAATCAAAAAAGCCAGTAATCATACACCCAACCTTTCAAGTATTTACTGGACAGTTTCGATATTACAGATGTTACTATTTAATACATAATTATATTGTTTATTCATTTTGTTTTTAAACCATTTTTTGTGTCACGGTGTGACGGGTTAGATTCTTTCTTTGTTTTTTTAATAGAAAAATCAACGACTCTCATAAAACACAAACAAGACATTGAGTAATGATTTTTCAAATAACAAATCATTGTGAAAGCAACTAATGAATTCACTTTATACATCAGAATGTAATTATATTGTTAAGTGATTATTTGGTAATTAAAATTATGAAGACGATTTTTTATTTATAATTTTTAATCATTAACGACAATACAATATTAAGCAAAACTTTATTGTTAAAATGTGTTCATATTTTGGCAGAAATATGGACTGTTCAATAAAATTATATTTATTAAATTGATGTAACTAATAAATCATTATTGATTATTGGTACATTTATTCACATTTTAAAAATAACAAAACATAATTTTTCTTGGTAAAATAATTTTTGGATATGTGAAACTATGATTTAGAATTTGTCTTTTTGTAATAACAAAAAAATAAAAACGTTTTGTTTTTCAATTAGAAAAGGAAAAAATAAAACCATCATAAAAAGTATATAAAAACACCATTTTTCATCTTAGCACAATCTGTTGACTTAGCCTCAAAAGATTTTGTAAAACAAAACTGTCGTTTTTCATTTTAACAGCCTTAAATAACAAAAAATTAACCCAAAATGTTTTAAAACCCTTAATAACATTATTTTTGGACCAATAACAATTCGCAGTAATATTTCACGCCACAGTGATTTTTCACGGTACTCTAATTTTAAACAAAAACTGATTCCCAAAAATAATAAACAAGTGATATTAATGCTTTCCACAACAACAAGAGCAGTGTGTGCATGAACATGAACATCCACTCTGTGGGTTGTGTGTGCAGTTGACAACCTTTGAGACGCCACAAGTACATTTTGCAATCAATCGACATCCATTTGAACAATCTGTTGTGATGACCATACGATCAGATGTGACAGTTGTCTTATACTTCCCATCTACTTTCTTTCCTTCAACACGTCCACTTGCTCCACATTTGCACTTCAATTCACAGAGGCATGTCTCTTGACTTATTGAACATGTTGCGGTGATGTCTTGACTGTTACAGTTCAAGTTACACTCAGTAGTATTCATTCTCTGCCTTCTCGTTTGCTGAGAGTGCTTTTATTCACATTATTATATTTGGTAAAAACAAATACAGTCAAAGTAAAAAAAAGGATGTCTCAATGAAAAAACTTATCATGGACAATGGAGTTTATTGTTAATTTTTTAATCGTCTTTTAGCTTTTGTAGCTTATACTCATTTTTATGTTTTTAGTAACTTTTTAAAAAACAATATAATTGTAC
>NW_004440243.1:177030-181376 GCF_000330505.1 Entamoeba invadens IP1
AAGGCCCCGTAGCACAGTCGGTAGTGCATCGTACTTATAAAATAGAGTTATGCGAGGGTCGCGGGTTCGATCCCCGCCGGGACCATTTTAATTTATTTTAATCTATAATCATTTTTAAAGTAATTATGTTATTTTTATATTATAAAATTATTAAAATTAACACCAAATAACACACTGATGTTTTCAATGAACACCAACACTTTGTCTTCTAACATCGACTTCTTGTCTTTTAGTTTATATTGTTATGAAGTTAACAATCATTTTAATAAGTGCCTTCCTAGCTCAGTCGGTAGAGCGTGCGGCTTTTAACGGTAAGGTTGGGGGTTCTAGCCCCCCGGGGGGCGTTTTTATTATTTGATTGTAAAAACACTGAAATAATTACTATCATATATAATTACATATAGTGAGCATTTGTGGTCTAAGGGCAGAATTCCACACTTCCAAGGTGGAGATCCGGGTTCGAGTCCCGGCAAATGCACTTATTATTTATTTGAAACTTCACTTTATTTTCGATTGTTAAATGATTAACACAATTAAGTTAGTTTTCATCGTTTGTATATGAAATTTTTAGATGAAACAAATTATGGTTATTTTAATCATACTTTCCATTTAATAGAACATATTTTTAAACTTATTTATTTCAGAAAACCATTTTATTGTTATTACTCATAATAATAAAACTATAGATGTAAGATTATTTCATATATGAATTAATTGTATATTCGTTTTGAAACACATAAAATGATAGATATAAATAATTTTTATGGTAAAAATAAAACACATTGATTTATTCAAAAATGAATGTTGTATAATGATAACATATAGATTATATTTATCAAATGATACAGAAATCGAAATATATTCTATATAGCAAATTCAAAAAATATAAAATTATTGTTTTATAATAATTATCAACTAAACAATAAAATTTGTTATAATGTATTTATAGAATTAAATTTTTAAAGGCTAAACTTTTGTACAAGAAAAGTGATTACACAAAAAACTAAAAACGAACAGAAAGTGATTAAGTCGAGGTTTTATCATAATGATTGGAATGTTTAAAATATTTCATTTTTATAAATAAATAACATATACATCATATAACAGTACATAATTTTTATTATTTCGTTTTTTAAAAAATTTACTCTCGTGTTGAATTCATTTGATTGTTGAATTTCAGTCCTTTTAATATTTGACTAACAGTCTCATTGCCAAGTGTAACTTAAGTATAACCGGGTAGCGAGACAACCTTTGTTGCCCTTTCATTATTTTTTTTTCAGAATAATAATAGTACAACAACATTATATGCTACAGTTTCATCCACAACCTGGCTTTTACCAAAATTTAAACGGTTAATGCCGAAGCCCAAAAATGCTTCGGTGTTATTTTATAGAATGTTTCTTCGTTTTTTAAAATACGTTTATATGGGAAAAAGTTAACACCAGCTCCCTGTTTTTTAAAACAAAAACGAGGCAAAAATTAATACGCCCAATTGTGGCTTCATCTATGTCTATATTTTTGTTGATCTCCTTTTCATTGAAAAGTTTTGTAGTATCTGCACAACCTTTGGAATAAAAGTTGATCCACCAATCAGCACAACATCAGCTATTCTCCCTTTGTCCAGTTTGGAGTCTTCAAACACCTTCTCGACAAGTGTTATTGTTGACTTGAAAATGTCGATGTTTTGTTCTTCAAAACGCGCTCTTGTAATTGATGTGTAGAAGTCTATGTTTTCATACATATATTACAACTAATATACTTTAATGTTTGCTGTTGCTACAGATGATAGTGTTCGCTTTGCCCTTTTACGTGATGTTCTTTGTCTTTTGACTTCTCGTGCATTACTCGATTTATCTTTTTGTACTTTCTCTTGAACTCAGCAATGAAGTTGTTCACCATTCTTTAATCAAAGTCTTTAATACCAATATGTGTGTTGCCGTCTGTTGCCTTAACTTCAAAGACATTATAATCAATTACAATAAGTGACATATCAAATGTTCCAAATTCAAAATCAAAGATCAAGTTCTTTTCTCTCTCTGTTTTCTTGTCTTGTCCATATGCTATTGCTGCTGTTGGCTCAATAATTATTCTGAGCACATTGATGCCTGCAATTGTGCCCGCGTTTATTGTTGCCTGTCGCTGTGAGTCATTGAAATAAACCGGAAATGTGATGACTGCGTTGTTGACTTTCTTACCAACAAACGCCTCTGCTGTATTATTATACTTATTCAGCACCATCAAAATGATCTTATCTAGTGTTAATTTCTTGATATCTTCCTTGTACTACATTTTTTTAAGGTTTATCGTTGTTGTCGTTGACGACAATGAATGATCGGTGCTATATATTTTCTTGTATTGTTGGATCACTGAATCTTTTTCGAATCAATTATTTTGCATCAAACATATTATTCTTAACATTAATGCTATATGGTGCTTAGTTGCATCATCAATCAGCTATTCAATTTATTGTTATGTAAAGTGAAACATACAATGGTATTGTTCTATTTTCTCGAACTTTTGCGATTTCTTAAAAATGCATTTTGCATGATTTTTAATTATAGAGTTTAAAAAGGACAGGATATCTTATCCACAACAGTTTATTATTTTTATTCTAATAAGACTAAGTGTCAATCATTTTACTACCAAGAAAAAAATTAGATAAAAACGTGCATTGAGCTCTTGTGCTGTTGTCGTGTTCAAACTTGGTACCTTTTTAAGAGAAAGCACAAGCATTTCCAAATATCTATAAAAAATTGACAAGTGCATATCCTGATGGTGATAATCACAACAAAAAAGCACACGAAAATGTCACACAACCGCCATTTTTTAAAGCAAAGACTAGTTAAATTTTATAAAATTTTTATTATAATAAGTTATTTTTTAAATAGTTTCGTTATTTTTAAACATTATCAACAAGAACTCATAATGTACCTTTTAAGTGTTAATTCATTTGATATTTACAATTAACACATATTAAAATTATTAGCATTTATCATAAAATTTAAATATAATGAAACATTTTGAAAATATTGTGTAAGGGGACTTAGCACAACGGTAGTGCATTATCAACCAATATCACAGTTTTCAGATAAAAGATGTTGGGTTCGACTCCCATAGTCTCCATTTTTATTTTTTTAAAAAAATTGTTAAAATATTAAATAAATATAAATTAACAATTAATAACGATATGTATTAAAAGTATTAACTAAATAATCGGTATTAACTTAACACACCCATTTTCCTATTAATAGAGTAATATAAATAGAAAAATATTTAATTAAAATAACAATTTGTGTTGGATAAAGTTTCAATAGGTGATACTTGGTTATTATTGCCATCAAAAACAAAAATAACACATTTAAATCACAATCACTTTTTAAACTTTAACAAATGGTATTTTCAATTATTCACATTACAAATTACCAACATAACACTATTAACTCTTTAAATATATAAACAACAAAAATTGATATTCATGCAAATGTGATTGTTGAATATAATTTCCAATTGAAAATGATTGTTAATGAATTGTGATTCTCTGTTATTGATTGTAACTGATGTGTAATTTGTGTGACATTTTATTGAAACAAAGAAAATTTATTAATATAATTGTTATTAATTTAATTGTGTAACTACTTTTATATACACAAAGTATAAAAAAGTATACTTTTTCGTCTAATATCTTTTTGTTAATAATTACATATAAGCAAGATATTATTTACATTTTTAACTGTTGTTTTATTGTTTTTCATATTTAAACACACATCAGTAAACATATGTTTTTTTATTTACACACCAATATTAATGATAAAGTTGAATAAAAGCATTTATTTAATATTAATTATCAACAATTTAACAACAACATTTTATGTATATTGTTATATTGTTTATTGCTACACTTTTCATTTGAAAAAAATACAATTAAAATGTGGTAATTTTCACTGTGTAACATGTAACAACAAATTATTACTTAAAATGATAAAACGAAAATCAAAATGTTATCATATTTTACAACAATTTTAGGGTCAGACTTGTGGCTCGTGTGTACCTGCACAAAAGATATTAAAATTAATTTCTTGTAGTTCTAAGGATTTAAAGTAATAGATCAAGTACAGTTCGTTTTTGATAAATTCATATTCATTTATTTGTATTAAAATAAATTAAAAACATTAAGCTGTATTTCAACTATTATTTGACAATGGTTTTGTTAAAAGCGGGATATTTCAATTATATAAAAAACAAAAAGGAATTATTTTACCATGGACAAATAATTGTTAAAATAATTATTATCAAGACTTTAATAATCACAATTAAGTTGTGTTTTGACAACGTTTGTTTAATATTTA
>NW_004440240.1:0-4878 GCF_000330505.1 Entamoeba invadens IP1
AAATATCAATTTTCACGTTTGTTATGTGTGCTTTTTGTCATTTTCTTTAGATTTTATGAATACTTTTCTCGGAGTTGGCAGAAATTAGTTTGTCTCGATAAGATTAACTATATTTTATAAACAACCATTTTTATTAATTATTTGTATTTTTATTGTTATTAAAAATTATAAAACTTTCAAGCAGGACACAATAATAATTTAGATATTGAGACACTTTTGAAATTAAATACAGAAATTGAATATTTTAAAACTATAAGCTACTACCATAATCAATCTCAGTTGATTTTACACGTTGACACTTAGACACAGAAATTGATTGGTGGATTGAATGTGTAATTTTTTAAACATTCGCTGCATTTTGTGGACTTCTTTAATATTTTAAAGTCCAAATTTGTTGTTAGAAGTTAATAGTTTCTAAATGCTACATTTAAGTTTTTTATTATTGAATTGTGTTGTATTTATTAAATAATTATACAAATGATTAGTTTGATAACTTTCATATTTGCTTTCTTTTATACTTACTAAATCATCATTTTCATTTTTAAAAACAAACATCAAGTGGTCGCAATTGACCGTTTATGTATCCGAAAAATCAATTTTATTAACGGGAATACAAAAAAATTCAACCATTGTTTGGGTTTTCAAATATTTTTGATTATTTTTTGTTTTTAATTAATGTTTTTAAAATAACATAAAATGTTTTTTGAATTTATAACAATAAATATTATATTCTACTATAATTTGCTAAAGCCGACTTTTCCCACCAACTCTTTATTATTTTGGTTGTAATTTTTGTTGTGTTTTGCTTTCAAATTTTTATTTAAAAAATAAATGCACAAAACGATTTTTTGGTATAAAAAAAATAATCCAATTATGAAATTTATATATTAGACCAAAGGCTAATATGATATATTCAACATTATTTATGTAGTAATAGATATCTTAAATATCAAAACATTATATCAAATGCAACAAACATATCGACTAGATTTAAATAAATTGAATAAATAATGATTAAAAGTTAATGTTATATCCCGAATATTAGTAGTATTCTATTAGTTCATTTCCAAAAACATAAATTATATTTAGTTTATATTCAATTGTTTTGTTAGTTTAAGTTTAATCTTTTTATTTTGTTTGTGTTTTGTTTTTTCTTAATACGATTAGATCTTATTCACTTTGTAACAATTAATTAGATATCTATTTAATTTAATATGATAACCCCATGATCATTTAATATTCCCGTTATTTTAAGTAAATTATTCGAATTGTAATAACAAAAACAGTTCATTTATTGTTAAGGTTCCGTCCCGGTCTCATCGCCATCAAGTTGACCTGGTGTATATATTGTTTCTCCATCATAACGATCATCTTCAAATAAATGAGACCGATTTTCTGCTTCTTCTAATGCAAAAATTTGAGCTTGTTGTCTTCTTCGATAAACTCTGTTGCTGTCTCTGTGCTTTTTTTTTCTTTCATCAATTTTATTCACAAAATTTGCTAAAATATTTATATAATTTGTCTGATCTACGTTGATAAGCGGGTTTATTCCAATATCCACGTTACAGAAACAACAATATAAAGATATTAGATCATCGTATATTACAGTATCTTTGTTGTATTTCTCTCTGGCAAATGCATAAACAGTTTTGAGACGTCCAAAGTAACGTTCAACCAGACATCTGTTTTCCAAAAGTGGAGACTCTGTTGGAACAAAACCATTGGGGATAAGCGACTGAATTCCTTTATAACCTTTGTCGCCAATGAGTTTGGTACCATTGAGCATGGAGTTAATATCATCAGAAGTTTTTTTAACAATCTCATGTCATGAGAAGCACCTGGTTCTCCTTCTGAAACAAAACATGCAGTCCCAGTAACAGAGTTAACAACAACTTCAATTTTAATACAATACGTCTTGTACTTACCACTGTAGAACGACATCTTAGAAGAAAAACTTCAACTTGGAGCGTTTGTTGGTGTTATTGTACAATCAACAATAGCACTTACATTTGTTCCTTGTAAATTTTCATTATTAAATATGATAAACGAATCTTTCATGACAACTTTAAACAGCTTAGCACTTTCATTCACTTCCCCAACAATTTGTTCGTTTGTTTTTATATAATGAATGCAAAGATTTCTAATAAGTACAATTTTGTTGTAACGAAAAAATAAATAAAGCAACAATAATCTGTCATCTGGATTGTAGAAAAAACTTTTCCTACCTCTTCTTGCAGTATAGATATCACTAACGACTGGTCTGATAGCGAGAAATACTAAAGGATTCAAACCCAAAAATCTGAACAACGAGTCAAACCCTCCATGTGTATCTACCATGTACTCAAAGAAAAATCTTTGATGTTCAGAATGTTGTTGAATGGGTTGTTGGATAGCTTCTTGTGTTTTCTGATTTAATAGTTCGATTTCGGTTTCTACAATTCTACTCTGACTATTTCTCGGAGAACGTCGAGATGATGAAAACGACATTGTATTTAATTGTGAATAAAAAGTATTTATGCTTTCTTTAAATTATCTATAAAATCGAAAAAATAAACAATACGTGGATGTTTAAAATATGTGTTTATTTTATATATTTTAGAACCAATACGTATTTATTTATTTTTAGATAAATTGATTTTCAATTGATTTTATTTGATTTTTCGGCGTTTTATTAGCTGAGTTTTGATCACAAACAGTATGACTTACTATTTTACATAAAATAATAATATATAGTCACCCGCTAAAAGGTATAAATTTCCGACAAATGGTCTAAAGAAACCATATTATAGTTTTTTGAAATTATGATTTTAGATTGTGTTTCAATTTGACATTAATTTCTTTATATCGAAAGTATTTCAAAATAAACTAAAATTTTACTAAATTATAATACATTGTCAAAAATAGTTTAAAGGTGAAATGAAAAACAATTTTAATGGATAATGCCGTACATGTGCATTTATTTGGACAATACCAAAAAACCAAACCTGCAACTGGGATGGTTTTCGACAATTCAACCAATTCTTTAGATGTATCAGATTCATTGTGTTGCTCACTCAAAATAACATAACCTTTGTTAGCTTAACTCAGTATGCTTCTCATTTTCTTCAAGTTCTTGATTTGGGGATATTTGGTGGGCTTAAAAGTAGAATGTCTTCTTTTAAAGCAAAAGACGGTTTTGTAAATTTGCTTTTTCAAGAAGAAGTCGAGAAGGAAAATGTGGATGGTAATTTGTTTTAGAAAAAACATTTTTTCACAATATTGAACTCGGAAACAGACTAATAGTTAATGATATTGGTGGATTCTTTATTTGTGGTTACAACACCTCTTTTTAATATTATTGCTTTTAAACAAGCTGTCATAGTCAACTGGATTGACAAAACACCCCAAAGTGTCATGTATTAATTGATTGCCTTTATCTTTTAAACCAATTAAAAGGCTTGACAAAAATTGATTTAATGTGATTTTTTTGTTTTTTGTTTTTTTAATGTTATTTGTGTTATTTTCACTGTTTTTTACAATTATAGTTTAAAATAATAAATTATAGTTTCTTTAGACCATTTGTCGTGTTTTTATTGCTTTTAGCGGGTGACTATATATTATTATTTTTCATTCTTAGTTTATAGTTTATTATTAAAGAAATAATTCATATCACTTAGCCTTTGGTCTATTATTTGTTTTTATTTATTTTTTCATGAAAATCACCTAATAATATTTCAAAATTATTTAAACAGTTTTGGGACAAATTTTAAAAAAAACTGTTAAAAAAAGTATTGGGTTGTTGGCGAGTTAACACTTAACTGGCCGAAAACCAATTTTTTATTAGAATAATAACAATATCAAAAAATGCCTTCTTTAAAAAAGTTGTTAAAAAAGACCAAAAACCCCTTCTTGGCCGAAAAACCGAAAAATGACCCAAAACTTAGTCAAAAATAATAAAAATGAGGACTCAATTACCTAAGATTTGTTTTTGAGGTTAAAAATAGCAACACTTTTTTTCAAAAACACAAACAAACTTTTCAAGAGCAGGAATGTGGTAATTTTTGTTCTCTCAAGAACGGGATTTTTCGCCAATTAAACATCAAAACTTTTTCTATAAAAAACTTGATTTTTGGATTCAGTCTAAATTGTTTTCTATTGAGAGTTGCGCGATTCAGAAGTGCCGCGTTCAATAGATTTTACTATATTTCAGAACCCCAAATTTATTTTATTAAATAATAATATATCAAACATACAATAACAAATTTTGTTGCATAAATAAGACGTATATTAAAAATATAAAAACGAACCATAACAAACTCAATTTGATTTGATGTATGTCGGTGTTGACTAGATAAACAGCAAGTTGTTTTTTAATTTGATAATATGTTGTTTTTATTGATGTTTTAGTTCATGTCATTAAAAATAGATCTGAATAAAAAACAAAAAAACAATCTATTAATATTATTATAACATTATCATAACAAATAGTAAATATTATGATAAAAAATATATAAAACTATTTATTTAGTTATTTAATTAATATTATGTAACAATAGTTTACATTATTATATTTTCCAAACATCATTTTTGTCTTTTTTTGCAAAATCCAAAAATTTTTGGGGCAGACCTTTCCCACCCTCACCCCGTTTACCAAAATAAAATATTTGCCGCGAATGTTTTTTGAAGGGAGTCCACTTTTCAGCCACTGTTTGTGCGTCCCCATGTCACCCACTTTCCTTGTCCGTACTTTGGACGCTGTGGTTCCCCCCGCTTGCGGGGGGGTCAGGGGGGGATCCGCGCCAAGGGAGGACTTGGAAAGTGGGTGAAACGGTGCACAAACAGACTGTTTGAGTGCGGCCTTCAGAGCCTTCTTTTCAATGCTCCGTCTCACTCGGTTCC
>NW_004440240.1:4978-6480 GCF_000330505.1 Entamoeba invadens IP1
ACTATTGACTAATATAATTAATTGATAATATCTTAATTAAATATTTTTTTAGTTCAATTTTTAATTTAATATATTGGTATAAAGTATCATTATTTAATATTACATTTTCAAAATTGATAGATATAAAATCAATAATATTTATAGATAAAAATTATTGTGATTGATATAATTTAAGAAGATAATTTGATTAAACATATTAAAAGAGTTTGATGTTAGTAATGTATTTATTATAATTATAATGTAATGTATTTTAAATAAACATCAGGTGATTAATTTGATCATACCCAAAACAATAATGTGTAAAATTACATAAACAAATATAAAAACATTTCAATTATTATTCAATTTTTGAATTAATTAATTTGGTAATATCCAACTTTTCACAATTTTCAAAGCAATTAATTCCAACCACTTTCAAATTATCGACTACAATTTCAGACAATTCGGTGCAATCTTCAAAGCAATAATTTCCAATTTCAATAACATTTTTCATGGTTATAGAACTTAAATTACGACAATATTTAAACATGCTATTTCCAATTTTGGTGATACTTTTGGGTATATTCATTTTCTTCAAGGAATAATCAGATTTAAAACAAGTATTTCCAATATAAGTCACGCTCTCTGGAATTTCTATTTCTTCTAAATTATAGCATGCTGAAAAGCAATCATCCCCAATTGAACAAAGACCATAATTTAGGACAACTTTTGTAAGATAATAACATATAAAAAATGCTCTATTTCTGATGTTTAAAACATGCCTTGGAACTTCACAATAAGTAATTTTTTCGTTGTTACTAAAACAATGCTCTTGAATAATAGAAACATTTTCTGGTATTTCTTCTCCGTATTTTTGACAATCAGTTGATGTGTATAACACACTTTTAAACACAAAATGAGATTTTTTGTATCGTAAAAAAGTGTTATAATCGACTTCATAGTAAATGTTAATTTTGTAAAATTTCTTTTTTTTAATCAATTTATTTTGAGGTTTTGGATCTGAAAAATATTCTTCAGAAGCAAAAAGATCTTCAAAATTAATGAATTTGTTTATTGCAACATCACAATACGAATCGACAAAACTATTCCCGAAATTTTCGTCGGTGCGAAACCATAAATTCAAAGTTTCAACATTTGGAAAAAAGCGAATTGTAGTACTCGTCAAGGGAATAGGATTTGTATGGAAACATTCCATTATCGTTTTATATTTTTTACAAACCATTTGAAGAGACACAAAGTCTGAAATTGTGTTAAAGTACATTGAAATAATTTGTAAATGGTAATTACTTAGTGGTGACATTTTATTTTACGTATTATAAGATTCAAGTTGGAATTTATAAAAAAAAATGATTAAATGTATGAATCTTGACCGAATAATTGAAACCTTTTTTTGTTACCTAAATTAAAAATAAAAGTAATATTGTTTAATTATTGTTATAATTTAAATTAAAATAAATACAATCAGACTTGTTTGAAAATGCAGTCAAAGGCGTCTATTTGTT
>NW_004440240.1:6580-8087 GCF_000330505.1 Entamoeba invadens IP1
TTTTGAGTCTGTAACAACAATAAAAAATTGTCCAAATATCAAAAATAATAATTAGGGATGAAGTAAAATGGTGAAATAATTTTACTGAAAATTTATGTTTTAGTAAATTATTTGGTGAAATCGTTTCACCAAATAGAACTATTTAAGTTCTAGAATTTTGGTTTTGTTTATAAAGAATAATTTAATAAATATCATTTTAATGTTTTTGGTAAAAACAATTTCTGCATTTTGAAAAAAAATGAAAATTTCAATAATGATTTTTTCTTACAATTACCACAATGAGCGGCAATTTTTATCTTATTGTAAATATATTTTACTTATCATAAATAAAAAACAATTTACACAAAACATGTTTTTAATAAATACTTAAACGATAACAACACCATATTTAATAAAAAAGGTACAAATCAAAAACATATTATTAAAAATATAGGATATATATATAAAATATAATATAAAATACATTGAGGAATGCTCATAATTAATTTAATTTGTTTTTATAGGCAACAAATATCGAAATATCATTCGTACAACATCTAACCGTGTTTTGGATTAATTAACTTTAACAATAATTTGTAACCATCTGTTTATTTCGTTTTGAAAAATGCTCTTAAAAATACTTATTATAATTTGAGACATTATATTTCAAAACAAAACAAATATAATAAAAAAAATTAATTTAAATCGTTATATTTTTGATAATTAAAATATGATAACAATGACTATATTATTTCGATTTTGTCTATCAGACATATTGTTAAAATAATAACAACTTTAATTTGTGACTTATTATATCAAGTAACATTGTTGTGCAATATTTATTGAAAATTATGACATGAAAGGCATATTTTTACCAGACAATATTTCTTTTATTATAAGAAAATAATATTTATTTAATATACGTACAAAAACATTAATTAAATATCACTTACAAACAATCTATGATTCTTTTAATTGCATTGATTGATAAGAATAGTCGTTAATTTTAAAATGATATACAATAGTAAATGATAATCAATGATTTTAAACAAAAAGTGCCTATCGTTTTTATAAAGTGCGCATATAATAATACAAATTTGTTTGTCGAATCCAAAATAACATTTTGTTATTTTTATTTAGTTTTCTTTTGTATTAACTAATCAGCTTACGATAAAATATAAATATTTCATCAAACATGTTTATATTTATTAAAAAAACAAAAGTAACATTTGAATTGTTTTTTTTTTCAAAAAAAATAAAAATTTAATTTAATAATATTGGTTATTGTTGGATTTTTTTGGTCTTTTTTGTTTTTTTATCATTTTTTTAACATCAATTGCAATAATAATTAAATGTTGGCAAAAATCGAAAAACTATATAATTAAGGGTTTCTTGAGGATAAGGTGTATCCTCAGGATCATAGCTATCCTTATTAAAAAATATTTTTCTGAGGATACAAAAATCAAATCCATAAGGTTCAGTTCCCCATAAAGCCCACTCTCATAACTCAAGTTATAATTTACACTTC
>NW_004440240.1:8187-18423 GCF_000330505.1 Entamoeba invadens IP1
TTATAATACCATCTGGTGTGACATATATTGGTTGTAATTGTTTCAATGGATGCAGTTGTTTAAGCAGTGTTACAATACCATCAAGTGTGATATTAATTGGTAGTAATTGTTTTAGTTGTTGTAGTAGTCTGACTAGTGTAACAATACCATTAAGTGTAACATTTATTGGTGATTGTTGTTTCTATAAATGCGATAGTCTAACAAGTATTAACATATTATCAAGTGTGAGATCAATTGGTGATGGTTGTTTCTATGAATGTGATAGTTTAAGTGATGTTACAATACCATCTAGTGTGACATATATTGGTAGTAATTGTTTCAGTTATTGCAGGAGTCTAATTAGTATTACAATACCATCAAGTGTGATATTAATTGGTGATTATTGTTTTCCATCAAACACAATAGTTCATCTAAGCAAATGAGATAATTTATATATTTCATAATTTGTTCATAATGATAAAAAGTAAATAAAAGTTAAAAAAAGTCGATTAATTATTTACTAAATTGATTATATTAAAGTAATGGTTGCGTCCGAAGAAGGGTTCAAAGCCCGCCCCCCTTTTCCACTCACCTCCTGAGAACAGATATTATTTGAATGTACAATTGTGTAATTTGGTGAGTATAAACCACGTCATTTAAAAATAAATAATAACAAAAGTTAATAAAATAGAATTAAGTGATATAAATAAAAATAGTAGTTTTTAATTAATTATATGAAAATATAGATATTTGTAATTGAAAATATTTATTAATATTTTAAGTAAAATTAGAATATAAATTATGTAGATTTTGAGGGACCTCATTTTTTAAATAAAAATGTTATAATCTGAATTTTCACATAATTCCAGATTCTATTTTTCAAAACTTCAAACTCATATTTTTATTTTTTACAATTTTTTATTTCCCTAAAATTAGCATAAGTACTGAAAAGCAATATATAAATTTAAATATTATATCTATATTGGATATAGTATTTAAATTTATATATAAACTTGATTAAAAAATGAAATTTCTAAAATGTATTTTGGAGAATATGATTATTCTCAATACATAAAAGTAGGGATGAAGTAAAATGGTGAAATAATTTTACTGAAAATTCATGTTTTAGTAAATTATTTGGTGAAACCATTTCACCAAATAGAACTATTTAAGTTTTTAAATTTTGGTTTTGTTTATAAAGAATAATTTAATAAATATCATTTTAATGTTTTTGGTTAAAACAATTTCATCATTTTGAAAAAAATTAAAAATTCAATAATGATTTTTTTTACAATTACCACAATGAGTGGCAATATTCATCTTATTGTAAATATTTTTTACTTATCATAAATAAAAAACAATTTGCATAAAACGTGTTTCAATAAATATTCAAACAAAACAACACTATGTTTAATAAAAAGGTACAAATCAAAAACATATTATTTTAAAATCTAGGATATATATTAAAGAATTAGCATATAAAATACATTGATAAAAGCTCAATCAATTTAATTTATTTTTATAAGCAACAAATATCGAAAATATTTTTTACAACATCTAACCGTGGTTTGGATTGATTAAATATAACATCATATGAAATTATCTGTTTATTTTGTTTTGAAAATGCGCCTGAAAATACTTATTATAATTTAAGACATTATATTTCAAAACAAAACAATTATAATAAAATAATTATGAATATAAATTGTTATATTTTTGATAATTAAAATATGATAATTATGATTATAATATTTCGATTTTATCTATCAGACATATTCTTAAAATAATAACACCTTCAATTTGTTACTTATTATGTCAAGTAACGTTGTTTTGCAATATCAATAAAATAACTATGATATAAAATGCATATTTTTACAAGACAATATTTCTTTTATAATATGAAAATAATGTTTATTTGAAATAAGTTCAAAAACAAAAAGTAAATATCACTTACATACAATCTATGATTCTTTTCATTACATTGATTGATAAGAATAGTTGTTATTTTTAAAATGATATATGGTGGTAAATGATAACCAATGATTTTAAACAAAAAGTGCCTATCGTTTTTATAATGGGTGTCAAATAATAATATAAATTCGGTTGTCTAATCTGAAATAAAAATTTTGTTATTTTTATTTAGTTTTCACTTATATTAACGTATCAGCTTCCGATAAAATAAAAAACATTTTCTCATCAAACATGTGTATATTTATTAAAAAACAACAAAAGTAACATTAGAATTGTTTTTTTTTCAAAAAAAAAATAATTTAATGATATTGGTTATTGTTTGATTATTTTGGTCTTTTTTGTTTTTTTATTCATTTTTTTAACATTAATTGCAATAATAATTAAATGTTGGCAAAAATCGAAAAACTAAATTATTTAATTACAATTAATGAAAATGCAAAATGTTATACTTTTTTGATTTTTGATAAAATGTTTTTTAAAATATAGGGATCTTTAAGATCGTAAATTGGTGAAATATTTTACCAATTTTTTCTCTTTTTTGGTAAACAGGTAAAATGGATTTTACTTCATCAAAAATAATAATTTCAATATTATATTAAATTTGAATACAAAAAACACAGTTTACTATTAACCAAATGGAAAAAATAAGACAAATATATGCGGTTCATAACAGTATTAACTTTCTGTTTATTGTATAAATATTGGTTTCAACTTAATAAAACATGAGTTGCACTTGTATCAATTAAACAATGTGTGTCAAGTAAAAATGTGCTCATTCATCATATTATACTCTGAAGATTTACTTTTGTTCATACAATAGACACCACCTATGACTGCCCCAACAATTACAATGATGACCAAAAGTCCTCCAATGACACCCAAAGTGATCCACAACCAAGTCAAATCATTATCACCATCAGAAGTTGTATTATTTGAGCTTTGGTGTTCACTGTTAGTTGAATTATCTTCTTGGCTGTTATCAGAACTTGCTAAACTAGCAGTTGAACTGGTTTCTATACTATTCTCAGAACTGTCTTGTTGACTGTTTTCAGAGCTATTTTCAAGGCTATCTGAACTTTCTTGGATGTTGCTTGAAGTATTGTCTGAGCTCTCAACCTGACTACTTTCAGAACTTGCTTGACTATTTTCAGAACTGACATCTTGGCTTGAAACAGAACTGTCTTCTTGGCTGTTATCAGAGCTCTCTAAACTGGTAGTTGAACTGGTTTCAATGCTATTCTCAGAACTATTTTGTTGACTGTTGTCTGAACTTTCAACACTGGAATTATCAATACCACTGGACACGTCTACACTGCTGTTGTCTACTGCACTACTTGACTCTTCATTGTCAAAACAGTTCAAATCTTGACCAGGCAGGTAATATTCGATAGAGACTGGCACCGTTGTTGGGTCTGTGTATTGACTCACCACTTTAGTCTCTTCTGAGTACTTGACACAAACACCACAATTGCCATCAGCCAGCGGCTCTCCACATACGATTGGGCCACACTTGTTGTCGCTCACTTTGTTGTAATAGCACTTGTCGCACTTTGTTGCACTCTCACTGCATGTCATACACATGAAATCAGAACACGTGTAATCGCGGCAGTAATTCTCCTTGTATTCACATTTATCAGAACACATGTCGCCACACTTTGAACACGTGAAGTCGTCGTTCATGAAGTATCCATCGGCACATTCAACACACTTCACTACATTGTCGAGATTGGTGCTGTATGTCTTGCAATTGGATGTGTGTGGGACACACACTTGTGGATTCTCAACACTCACTTTGTAGTTTTCAGAGCATTTAGAACAAGCACCAGTGTCGTCCCAAGTCGTGCAATTGCTTCCTTTATACAAACATAAAGTGATATTCTCTGAGACACTTTCAAAAACACAATTTTGGCCAGATACTGAACATTCCTCTGCTGTTGCAGCAACATCACTGCATGTGTACGCAGGGTTGGAACTCACTGAATGTCAATTCATAACTTGAGTTGATATTATTATTAATGATTATTTGTATAATATTTAATAACAAACTAAGACAAGTACCATTTGTCTGTAAAATGTACGCAGCTAAACAGACAGTGCATGTGGTAATGCCAGACTCTGAAGTACACGTGTCACACCCTTCAGAACACGCTGATTGTCAATTCATATTATACAATGCTTAATTATTATAATGAAGTTATTTTTATAAAACACAAGGCATCTTTTTCATAGTTTTGATTTATTGAGTTGATGCAAATATCATCACGTTTTTATTTATGTATAATAAGATATAATATATAATATTATTATTAAACAATAATAACAAACTTTCACATTTCTTTGTTTCATTGTCGTACACAAACGCGTCAGCACACGTTGTACACTCCTCAGAAGCACACACATTACAGTGCTCAATACACAATTTGCAAGTCATTTCAGAGGCATAATACCCATCATCGCACTGTGAGCACTCACTGTTTGTTGACGAGAACAGACAGTGTTCCCCAAAGACGTCTTCTGTTGTTTGACACGTCTTATTACCCAGCAAGACATACCCCGGAATGCATGCAGAACACTCCGCGTCTCCTTCAGCTGAGAACGTGTATTGTGCACACGTCACATCACCGCCTTCTGTCTGTCAGTTTGTCATCAATAACCATACTTTGATAGTATATTTATATTATATACTATATAATAAATATAGTATATTTATTGTATCAAAATAGTAAAAGTACAAACGGTGACACGTCTTGGTAGTTTGGTCCAAATAGTAGCCAGTGACACATGAATCGCACTGATACGCTTCGTCGACCAATCTGTAGTTGATGCAGTAGATGTCCTGTGTCTCACAGAGGTGATCAACAGATGGGTGGTAATTGAGGAAACAATCAGTGCACGTGCAATTGTCATCGTATGCAGAACAATGTGCAACTTCAGCACACTGTGTACAAACGCCGTCAACAAACTTGTAATTGAATGAACACGATGAACATGTGCCATCGGCATTGTATTGCTGGCATGCATAATCGCCCTCTGTTTGTTATTTGTGTATAACGATGTGAATAACAAACCAACACATCTCTTTGTTGTTGCATCAAGTTGATAACCAGTCTCACACTGCTCGCAATTGCCTTGATAGACCTGATCACAGTGTGCCTCACTCTTATCTTTTTGTTATTTCATTTCATTTTATTTATAAATTAGTTGTGAAGATGTTACAAGTAAATACATATTTATAAACAACGTATTGTGTTTTTTTTATAATAAAATTGGCATTATTACTGTTTAACATAATTGCAATATATCAAGATTATATAAGTATTGTAATAAACAAACGAATACAAATACCATCACTCAAAATATAATTGGTCTTGCATTCAACGCATTTGTCCGATCCAGAGTTACAAGAAACACAAGATGCTGTCGAACAGTCGGGGTTAGACTTCTCTGCGTTGATTTGAGCAAACACAAGTGCAAGAACAAGAGCAAACATCTGATTTTGAAGAATAAAAAACGATTTAAATGTTATTGAAAATTTTGTAGGTTTTTTATTATTTGGTATTAAATTAAAACGAAATATTTATAATTATTTACAAAGCAAAAATGACAAAACAACAGTCGATTTTTTAAGTAAAAAATAACATTTTAAAATGTTTGTATATTATAAATATCCTGATTTATTAATATTGATATCTTAATCATAAGTAAAATAAATTACTGATTTCAAAAAAATCGTCAAATTATAGAGGAAATTTGCTGTATTTTTGTTGTTAAATTTTTAAGTTTTTGTATAATATTTTCGAAAAAAACACTATTGTTACTCTTATTTATTCGTTTCAAAAAACCCTTTGTTTTTGACAATGAAAATATAATAATAAAGAATTTATAAAATTATACAGAAACTACTGATTTTATTTGCACAAAAATAATATTTTTATTTTATTTTTTTGTGTAAATAAAAAAAACTTTCTTTGTATTTTGCAATTAATTTGATAATCCAACATTTCAAATTAAAAAGAAATAAGTTAAATAACAAAATTAAAAACGGTGTTACAGTAAGAGGAAATATGGGGATGCTCGAAAAAGGTGGATGCTCGTAACTTTTGGTTAATTTCAATTGAAAATAATAAAATTACTTTTAATTTTGTTATAAATTATTAATTAAAAAATTAATAAAATGAAAAAACCAAAATAAATTTGTATTAATTATTTATTATTATATATATTTTTAATAATAATGAATTAATTAATAATCAGATTAGCATTTCCCACTTACAATTATAAGTTTGAGTTTATTTTATTCATGTATAACACAAAGTCAATTTACTTGGCAAATAATAATCGCTTAAAAATATGTTAAACAATGTTGTGAAACGATTTAATTTTTATATACATTTTATATTTATAATTTATATGGGTTTATAATTAATATTGTCATATTTGATAACACAAAAATATAACTGTGTGATATTCTTATAATGAAAAAGATGTTAAACACAAAAATCACAAATCATATAAAATATTATGTGATTAATGATTTTTATAAATAAAAATTAATAATTACAGGCAAACAACTTAATATCAATAAATATATATAATGACATGTTTGATATTGAAATACAATAATTATTTTCTGTATTTTGATTCGATTAATTTACCATTAATAAATTTAATTTATTTAATGAATTTTCAATTTATTAATTATTTAAAAAAATAATGTGTATTTTTATTGATCATAAACAACATCATTGAGTTGTTTTATAATATCTTATAATTACAAATATAAATAGTTTAATTATATTAAATGGTGTTACAAAATATTATTTTAAAAGTGTATATTTTGTGGATATGTTAATGTTTGAAATGACAACATATGAATTGAAATATAACGCTTTATCATTTTAATTAATTCAAATTCATTTTCCTTTAAACTCTAATAACTTATGTTTAGTTTTGATACATACCATCAAGTGTCCATAAAAATAACATTATCCAATTAACAATATTTAAGTATTACTTCTCATTGAAATTGAAATATAAAAAAAATATTTTATTATAACAAGTTTTTTATCAATTGTTTGAAATTAATAAACTTGATTTGATAAATAAACATTCTAATACTTTTTGTCTTTTTTTATTTTTCATTGATGTATTTAGACAATTAAGTAAAATGTCAAATATCATTATAATCTATGTTTTTATTTAAATATATAATTGTTAATTAAATATTCATAAACACAATTGAATATTTGTTATTTGTTTATTTAAACATATATTTATATTTATATTTCTCTTGTTGTGTCTACTACTTCACACAATAAAAAGTTTGCTTTATTGTTGTTATAAACGGCAGCTTCTTTTTCTATTGTTATACTCAGCGTCTGAGCACAAATAACACAATCAGTTAATTTGTCCAAGTTCGTTTTCATTTAAAAATAAAAGATCTAAAATTAAAAAAACAAAATTGAAAAACAAAACCAAATAACAATAAAAATAATTTATTTTTGGTTATAAATAAGGTTTCTAGACTGACTTTATAACTTTATCAAAAAATAAAACAAATAATAACACAAAATATAATTACAACCAATATATAAGGTTTATATACATAAATACAACATTTACTTAAAAATGTTCAAATATTAAAAAAATTAATTATTTAAAGTTAAATAATGTTATTTATTATTCTAATATTTGTTATTAATCCGAAAAAATAATGTTGTTTAGATCATTCCCATCAAGTGTTTTTACGTATAATTAATTCAAAAAGTTGTATTAAATTATGTAAATAATTGATGTAAAGAAAACAGTGTAATTTAACTATTTTATTTAATACAAAACATAGTTAATTTGTTTCTTTTACCACTTGGTTAAAATAACAATTGGGTTGTTTGTTTTATTTTTTTACTTATGGATAACATTTAGCATTTAGTAGTGTTTTGTTAATAGGTGAATTTCAATCAGCATCAATTGTAAATTAATGATTTATTATTAACCAAATAATATATTTACAATTTAACCTTAGCAAGTCAACTGAATCAATTTTTTTGTAAAAAGGTGAAAACTGGATAAATTTTGTCTAGATCCTATTTATTTTTAAATTAATTAGAAACAAATTCAAAAACACGGGATTGATTGGTTTTTGCGCAAACTAATGGTCTTTACAGACTAGTGTTTCTTATTTTCCATATATTCAAAATTGTCAATGCTTGCTGTTACGAGACGTACACAAAAACTTTCATGAAAGCGCTTCAATTTTTATTTATTTACATTATTTAAATTGGTTTGTGACACGCCGTTCTTAATTAGAGATCTTTTTAGTTTAAATACAAAAATAAAAAAGTGACTTATTTTAAGTAAAAAAATCAAGGATATAAATTATCCAGTTTTCACTTCGTAAGGTTAAAATAGTGTGGTTTAAAAAAATAAAAAATAAGCTATTTTTCTGATTATTTTTTTTTTCAAAAACAAAAAATACAAATTATGGTAGCTCTAGATTCGGACCTAACCCGGGTAAATTGAGAAGTATATTTATAACACTGAAATGTTTTGAGACACTAAGATTTTATTTTTAGTTGTGAGGAAATAATCATATTTTTAAAGTCTATATAAATCTTTAAACAAATGAAAAAAGATAGTTAAAATGTCACTGAACCAAGATAACAAACGAGAAAAAATAATACAAGAAATTTATGATGTCGAAGTGTGTTATGTTAAATGTTTGCAAATAGGTCTTACCCATTATTACAATCACTTACTGAACGACAAACCTCAAATAATTAGCCAAAAACAAACAGAAGATCTTTTTCACTGTTACGACCAAGTTTATTCCACAACCAAACAATTTTTATTGGAACTCCAATCATCAAATGATGCACATACACTCTCTCAGAACATTGGGGAGTTATTTGAAAGGTTTATAAAAAATTTCCAAGCATACTATCAATATATCGGAAACATTCCACTCTCATTCCACACACTCGCTCAACTTGAGCAGTCAAAGACTAACGCAAGTTACTTAGAGCAACTTAAGAATGCCATACCAGACCAAAACAAAGATGGACTTCTATTCTATTTGATATTCCCCGTTCAACACCCCGCTCGCTATAATCTTTTGTTACGTGAATTACTCAAAAACACCCAACAAACCGACTTGGATTATCCTCATTTGGTTGCTGCAATTGAAGAAACCAAAAAACTTGCTGATTATGGAGCCAATGCCATCAATGATGCACAACGAGATAAAGAATTGGTTTTAGTTGAAAAACGTGTTTCTGGGTATCCGGGAACTCTTGTAGATCCACACAGAGTGTTACTTAAAGAAGGAAGTTTGTTGATAGAAAGTGAACAAAAGACCAATTATCAATACATCTTACTCTTCAATGATATTTTAATTTGTGGAAAAGGCGATGAAAAGCACGTGGAAGTGTCTCATGTGTACGATGTTAAAATGATCATTGTAAAAGACATAACAACGCCAGTTAATTCGTTTGAGATATCAATAGACAATACTTCGTTCATTTTGTCTGCCAAAACCGAATTAAGTAAGCAATCATGGATGGAAGCCATCGAAAAAGCTGTGAAAGAGGTAAAACATGTTAAGGAAGAAACTCATGCCAAGTGAGTAACATTATCATTAAATCAGTGATAATGTATCGAACATTTTATTTCGTTTATTAATAAAATATTAATAAATATCTTTTATATATAATATTAATTGATGTTATTATAAAGATATATTAAAATATGATATAATAGAAATATAATATTTTTTATATATAATAGTAAAATCCTTTTATATATAATAGCAAAATCGGTATATTTATTTATTTATTTACAGTTACTATTTTTATTGGTTTTATACTATTAAGCATGTACTATATTAATGGTTAATTTTACTAAATATAATAGTAAAATGTGATACAGTTTAAGAAACGATAGTTAAGATTTGCACTAACTATCGTTTTATTGAAGTTTAGTTCCATAAAAAAAAAGAATTTAGTATATTTTTTAATTTAATTAACTAAATAAATTTCAAAAAAGAGCTAAACAAACAGACACACACATGTTATTCAAAATATAATCACAAGAAAATAACGAGAAAAATGTAAATACACGTAAATGAAAAAAAAAAACGAATAAATGATAAATCGAGAAAGACGAGTAATTTCAAAAACGAAAAAACGAAAAAACGAAAAAACGAAAAAACGAAAAAACGAAAAAACGAAAAAACGAAAAAACGAAAAAACGAAAAAACGAAAAAACGAAAAAACGAAAAAACGAAAAAAC
>NW_004440240.1:18523-19668 GCF_000330505.1 Entamoeba invadens IP1
ACGTTTTATTAGATTTTCTTTCAAATTAAACCACTTCAAAACATCCAACGACAAATAATCTCGATATAAAATGGTGCGAATTGAAAGTATCATATTTTCACAATCGTAAATCAACAGAAAAAGAACCTCATTTAAAAACATATGGTTAATTAAACTATTCTAAAAATAACAAAAAATTAAAAAACCCGAAAATGAAAAACTAATAAATAATAATAATGTTATTAACGAGTTCGCTGAAAAAATACGAACACATAAATTGTACGCGTGAATTATAAACGCATAGTTAATAAAGTTTGTTTTGTTCTGTGTCGTCCAGGAAATTCAAAAACTAAAATAAATGCTTGATAGAAATGGTCTCTGTCAAGGATATTGCTGCTCTCGACACTCATTGATAAAAAATGAAGGGCAAAGGGTCAAAATGTTGCCAACACACATTTAAAACATTTGTATTCTCAAAGTGAGCCAACTCAACATTGGAAACCACAACTTTCTTTCAAAAATTGATATTTGGCACATCTTAGTCAAATAAGTTCTCAATTGTTGTTTGCTTTATTTAAGTTGTTGGCGGACAAAAAAACCGCCTTATAACTTTAACAAGTTTTCCCTTTTATTATTTTAACCAAACAAAATTTGCCTTTTATTACATCTCCCTTTTAAAATAATTACAAGGTAAAAATCTAACCTGTTAAAGAAAAATATACTATTTTTTGGGCTAAAGTACATTATTGGGCTAAGGTTCATTTTCCCAACTGAAGTATTACTTATCATTAAAAAAGATAAATTCCCTTCACTGAGTGAAGGGTTAATATCTAGTAGTGTTATAATTTAAAATTAACAATAATTTGCAATAGGTTAATATCATTGTTTTAATACTATTAAACATATACTATAAATATGATTAAATTTACCAAAGACAACTATATATTGTAATTATTATTAAAAACGACAGTTAACATTTGAATTAACTATCGTTTTATCAAATGTTAGTTCCACAATAAAGAGAAGTCTATAAATAGTATATATTATCATAATAGTATATGTTTAATTTGATTAACTAAACAAATTTTTGCATTTATTATAATAATAATATTATTATAATATTATTATATTCAAATACATCTAGGGCTTCGCACCCGAGAATTTTC
>NW_004440240.1:19768-20791 GCF_000330505.1 Entamoeba invadens IP1
AAGTCAACATGTCAAAAGTATTAATTAAACCAAAGGAACTGAATAATTTGGGACTTCGTTATTCAATTCATTTGGACTGACAACATTTGAAGTCTTAAACATTGCAAAAGAACTTACAACAGATATTGGAACAGCCAAAAATGACAAAATAATTGCGATGAAAGAACATAAGAATGGGAATATCAGATACGTTGAGTCTGAATCGCTTCCCGACTGACACGTATCGCACTGAGTATGATATTCAGTCTTTTCTTCCTCTGGTATAACACACGCACAGTTTCCTTCATCGTAATAATCATAGCAGCATTTGTGCTCTCGGTTAGTCTAAATACATTTACAAATAAATAAGTCTTATATATCTATAACAAACTTTTTTTTCAAATTTGGCTATATCATCGCCTTCGAGTGTAAAGTCTTTACACTTCAGAGTGAAAGTCACGACTAAAAAGATGACGGACACAATGAACATACAGATCACAACGCCATTCGAAGTAAATAAATACGATTTCTTGACTTCTTTTGATACACCATAATACACTGCCATAGTTATAAACACAATTGCCAAGACTAAATTTATAAATGAAATGGTCAGTGATATATAAAATTCACTTATATAATAGTTTCGATTTCTTCCTATATATTTGTCAAACGATTGCAGTGACATTATGTCGACAACGGCTCCTGCAAAAAAGCTTGCCTTTATTGTGAGTATATATCTTTGTTATATTGAAAGATAGACAAACAAGTAGTAGCAAAGTGAAGAGAGAGAAAACGGTAAGCACAATTACTTTACATGTGATGACACAACACAACTTCATCAAATGATTTAATCGATTTTTAATATGGAAATTAAATTTGATAACTAATTATTCTATAATTATTCGTATGGTATTTTTGAAAAACACTTGCTAATCAAATTTTTTTAATAAAAATAGTTCATTTTTTGGTATGTTTGAGTGTTACTAATATTACTAAGAAATTATAAATTTAATTATATAAAATAGTTTAAATACAGATTTATTA
>NW_004440240.1:20891-23661 GCF_000330505.1 Entamoeba invadens IP1
ATAGACACATTGAATAAACTTTACACAGAAGACTTTGAAATTAAAAACAAAAAACTTGAAGAAGATTTTCAAGTTGAACTTTCAAAAATAGAAAAAATCAAAGACAATAAAATTGATGAGTTGGCAACCATCAAAAACGAACGTGCAAAAATGGAACAAAATTTTAATTTTGGTCTTGAAATGGCGAACGTAAAAAACTCGAGGAATTGTCAAAAATGAAAATTTCCAATATCGTGTTCAACTCAATTGAAGATGATTAATCCAAAGATACATCTGTGTTTGATGACAAAATAAAAGGAAATTCCAATTATCTTTTTTTGATTGAAGATGACCAAAAGAATAAGTTTGGAGGAGTGTATTACAGTTGGGGACATTTTGGTGAAATAGGTTATACAATGGAAGAATCATTCATCTTCTCGCTAATGCGAAATGGGATACATAACCCTCAAAAATTCGGTTTACAAGAGGGACAAATTGACAATTTTATTATAACTTGTACTAAAGACAATCCTTATCTTTTTAAGTTTGGAAAACATGATGATGTTAATAATAACAGTGACATTATTGTTGCAAAATGTGGTTTAAATTTGAGCAAATGTACTCCAAGTAGTTACATAACTCAAAGTGGAGATCTCATTGATGGCCAAACATTTATACCAAAAAGTGTTCGTGTTTTCCAACTCAGTTATTAATTCATTTTTTTAATAATTGTATTTAAATTTATATTTTTATTTCAAAACTGTCAAAATAACACATAAAAAATTGATAAGACAATTTCGAAAATATAACATTAAAATTAATAATAAAATAGTTTATAAAAGTTATTCAAATAAAATAATCTAAAATGCGTTATTTAACTGTTACTATTCAAAGATTGTTTCACTTTGTGCTGTTAAATTTGCTCAAACTTTTATTAATAACATTCGAAGACTTGAAAACCCAAACCAATTGTACCAACAAGGTAAAGACACCATGTACTTCTTTATACATCTAGTGGTCGTTTCAAATAATCTCTTTGTTCAAGGCCTTCACAACAATGTTGGAGTAAAAACAAATAACAATCCAAAAGATTGTCAATCTAATACAAAAGAAGTTATAATTTGGATGTAAAAGACGTTACCTGTCGATCAACAGTAGAAGTAGATTGAGTTGAGTCTTTTATTGTATCTCTTGGTAATAAAGTTCTATTCAAATCAACAAGAGAGTATATAAAAAGCGAAGTAGCTGCACATATGATGTCACATACAAAGAAAAAAAAACAGAGATTAATGCATTGTTAGAATCTAACAATAAAAATTATTTTTTTGAAAATAACGATATGATGTGTTCATTACTTTAGCTATTGATTTCTAGCGTTATGAATTTTACAATGAAAAGTTGTAATTAAGTAAAGCTCTTACAGAAAAATGATTTTGCAAAAAAAACAGAAAAATATAACTATTTTTCTTCTGACTAATTGTTTTTGTCCAATTTGATAGAGACTTTCTGACACTGAAATTTCATCCTTTTCAATGGTTAAATTAATATAACAGAATTTTGATAAAATTGAACATTTTATCAAATTGTTCAACTGATTGCAAAAAGACGATTTCACATTAAAAAGCCAAAATACTATTAATAGAAATGAATAACACTTTTGTGTATATCCTTTTTAGGAATGTTGCAATGAGGTATTTCTATAAAATTGAAGTCGACAAAAAAAACAGAAAACAACTTCAAATTTATTAACTTTGACACTTTTTATCTTTAAAAAATTGAAAAAAAGCCTTAGGCTAGTAGTATATAAATTATGTAGATTTAATGCACCTTACATTTTAACTATATTTTCTCATAATTTTAAATAAAATCGCGAGGGACGCGAATCTGAATTGTCACAAAATTCGGGATTTTTATTTTTTCCAAAATTTGAAATCATATTTATATTTTTTTTAATTTTTTATTTCCCCAAAATGAGCGCTGATAAAGTACATTATATAAATTACAATACTATAACTGATTCAGAATATAATAACACTTAAATGGCTTAAAGAAATTTTTTTGAAGGCAAGGAAAAAAAAGACATAGACGCCAATTTAAAAAAAGTACTTAAAACAACCCATGTCCCTTTTGGGACATAATCTTACTCAAAAAAAGTATAAATGTTAACTCGATTATATAAGATTTTGCATTATTTTTTCAAAAAATACACTTTTCTCTCAAATTCTTTGATAACGATTATACTATACTCATTTCTATTATTTATTACTATGTATCACTTGTGTCGGTTTTCATTCAAATCAACGTGTATACATAGTGACATTATCATACTCAAACATACTTATTTGATTCTCAAGTTAATTAATGTTCTAACTTTATTTTTTCAGTTGCCAAATGAAAATCATTTAAAAAAAATTCAGAATAAAAATATATTTTTAAAAGTCACTTATTTTAGAAACTATTATTTTTTCTTGGGGTTTTTGTATTTTGGGCACAAGAAAAGTGAGTGTTTAGTGCACACTGGAAGACCACAAGATTCACATATTCTTTTTGTTCGAGCCTTTTCAACTTTCTTGCAAAAAGCACAAAATCTCTTTTTGGCAACTGTTAGTGATTTTTTCTTTGGAATTTGTTATTTTTTTGTTTTTCCCAACAACGTCTTCCCACCATTTTTGAAGTCCACACTCAACAAACAGCTGTCTTTTTTCTTCTCCTTTTTCATCCCTCGATCAAGCCTTCTTTTAACGTAATTCTCACACATTTGTTCAGACAATTTAATTAAAAAAATCAAAAT
>NW_004440240.1:23761-25263 GCF_000330505.1 Entamoeba invadens IP1
CTTTTTTGATCTCTATCATTTTTTTGTCGCACCGGAAACATCGAAACAATTCTTTGAATCTATCTCGCTTCATGCCTATTCTTAAAAATATAATCCCGAATTTGTGGCTCCAAAGGCGATCAACGTTTCCCCTTCTTTGGTTTGCCCCAATATAAATCAAAATGCCAAGAAAACATTCAATTTCTTCGAAATCAGTTGGGATCCATTTCCCGTTAATTAGTTCTTCTGCCTTTTCATTTGTACCTTCAACAATTAATTCAATCATTTCATTTGAAAACATTTTTCTAAAACATTCCAAAGGAGATTTGAAATCTTCAGAAAAAACGGTTTTCGAAAAATTTTCTTTTTCACAAAACTTTTGAAAATCAAAAATCCCAAGTTTTGGTTCGATTTTTGACCATCCATCCAAATAATCATCTTTTTTTTCAAAAAAATATTCTTCTTCTTCATTTTCTATTTTTTGATCATATTCTTCAACATGATTTTCACAAAAAATGGATCATTACTTTCGTCATCACTTGATATTAAACAATCATCTTGTTGGTATTCACACTCCATGAATTGAAAAAAAAAGAACAAAAAGGCAAAAAAATAATAATGGTAAAATTTTGTTTATGTATGTCCATTAAGGAAAGGTTCAGCCAATTAAGTGTTAATATAACTAAAAATCAAATTTCTAAATTCTATTTAGGTAAAGATGACTATTCTCAATATATTAAAGATATTATGAATTATGTTATAAAACAAGATTCTAATAGAAAACATTATTTATTGAAAATTTATAGATCTGCCTTAGATTATTTATTCTTATAAATTAAATATCATGAATTTGATGAAAATGAAGATATATTAAAACATTTCTATAATGAAGATTTCTACTATGATAAAAGATTTAATGAGTACTAAGAACTTTTTTGAAAGAGTTGTAAAACCAAAATGGTAATATCTTTGATGACGAAATAAAATTATAATAAAAAATGTTATATTATATAAATTCATTCTTTTATTTTTCCCCTTTAAAATGACTTCATTGAAAATTTGAAATTTTAAAAATTAATCCAAAATATTCAATAAATAGATTAGGACATATTAAAAATAATAAGAAAAATAAAATAATAAAAATTATGTTAAGACCAAGTTTAAAATATGATGCTTATGTTAATTTATCTGAAAACAAACATGTTATAAAACATTCTTTAAGAAGATTAGTCGCACAACAATTTTTACCAGATTTTTCGAATATATGCACAGTTAAATTATTAAATTATGAAAATCCATTAGAGTGTTCTATCAATAATTTAAAAATTATATAAATATTTTATTTTTTTTTATTCCTTTAAAAGATGACTACTCAACAACAACCAATTAATAAATTAGAACGTTTAACTACTTATGAAATATTTAGCATTAAACAAATTAATACTAAATTTGGAAAATCATTTTTACTTATTGATAAAGATAATAATAAATATTTTGCAATGCTAAGATAACTAAATTTATTT
>NW_004440240.1:25363-28137 GCF_000330505.1 Entamoeba invadens IP1
TCAACAAGAAAAAGAATCTAGAGCTGGTGTTTATACAGCTTGGAAAAATGCTTTTGAACATAAAAATAATGTATGTGGAGTATATGTTAAAGTTGATGATTTACTTAGAAATTCAACATTTGATGCTGAAATGAAATTGATAATTCCTTTAGATAATTTCTTGCCTTTACAATCATTTACTTCATATCCAAATGCAATATTTAATGAATTTGAATTAGATATTAAACAAAGAATTACTCAAAATTTTGTTTATTGTTAGGTTAATCCAACAATATTATGCGATGAATTTAATGAAAATCATTTAGCATCAGATGCAATTACATGTTCAACTTCTGATTGGATGAAAGGTGTGTCTAAAGAATTTACATATATTGGTGATAAATCACTTATTCTTGGTTATTGTTATTTCTCAAGTGGAAATAGTTATTCTCAGTTTATTGGAACAGTTCAAATTCAAAAAAGTACTTGTATATTATTTCAAAGTGTTATTAATGGTTTTAATGTTAAAGATTCAGTATTGAAAGAAATATATGATAAATATAGTAAAACACCATTATTTGTTCCAGCTCAAATAACAACTGAATATGATTTTCCACCAAATCAATCTGTTTCTAGAATTAATTGTTCAAATATGATGAGCTACCTAAATACATCTATGTTATTCTTCTTATTCCCAAGATCTATTAATCAATGTACTGTATCTAAAAATCCACATATTAGTGATATTAAAGTTATAACAGCAAACAGAACTATACCAGATCAACAGATGGATACATTATCAAGTGAATTTAGTGAATTCCAATTAGCAAATACTAATTTTGATACATTATTTGCAGCTCCTCAATCAATAATTAATAGTTTAACTTTTAATGAACATTCTGAAAATACTAATGATTCATCTAAACATATTAAATATTTAAGTGATGCTACTGATTTAATGATGTCAATTCCTTTAGAAAGATATGGTTCTGGATGTTTCTTTGATGGTTTATATTCTACAACAAATATTCAATTAACACTTCAAGCAACACCTATGTTTCGAGATTATAATCCATATATTAAACCAAGTGGATCTACTGGTTCAGTTAATACTAATGCTATTAATATTATTTTATTAAATGATGCTATGTGGTCATTATCACCAAATAAGGTTGAACTACTTACTAATGTAGATTTAGATACTATGTTCAAGTAAACCATCAAAAATATATTTAATCTTTATTTTAGTAATAAAGAAGTTTGAACATTTAATTTATAAAAATGGAAGTATTTTCAACAGCTTATCAAGATAAAAGTAAAAATAGTGTTTTTTGCACTTCATATTTTAATCCTTCAACAATAACATCTAATGAAATTAAAACTGATAAAATTACAAGCATAAATGAAACAGTAAGTATAAATACAAAAGATATTTCTTTTACTGATTATGTAAATTCTGAAATATTAACATATTATAATAAATCTAAAAGTTACAGCGACAATGTACATTAGTATGTAATACATATTCTGATATGATTGCCTCAGCATGTAACTCTTACAGCGACAATGTTGGTTCTAAGTGTAATGCGTACACAGATACAAAAATAGCTTCAATACCAACTCCAAAAATAATATATCCATATCCAAATATAATTTCGCAAGACGCAACAACATATAAAAATGTTACTTATTCTATTAAATCAGAAACTGATAAAACTGGATATTTTAGAATAAAAATTGATAATGTTACAGAATTCTTAACAACAAATAGAATAGTAAAGGTAGTTCCATATGTAATTATTAATAATGAAATTTATAAAGTTATTGAACAAGTTAGTGGTGGAAGTATGTTGAATGGAAAAATATATACAACAGTACAAAATTTATTTAATGTAAATCAACATCCAGTAATAATAATACCAGATACAGTTAGTTATTTATGGGGTGATGGATTTTATTGTTTTAATTATTTCAGTTTATATTTACCAAAGAATTTCACATCAAATAGTAATTTAACATCAATAACAACTAAACCAATATGTGTTTATTTATATTGTAATCTTAAAAATTTATTTTATCCGGGTATTAATTATTCAGGAAGTAATCCATATTTAATGTGGAATAATATAACTCTAGATAGTAATCAGATATATCTAATAGAACCAAATTTACAAATAACAAATACATCATCTATTACAGAAATATGTCAAGGTTCTTCACTAAAAATATATATGTTATCTAAAGCTGTATCTAATTTTACAGATTATAAAACATATATTATTAATTCATTAGGAAGAACTACTACAACAACAATTTATGAGAGTTTTGAATCAAGTACTGTTTATAATAATTATAATTCTAGAAACGATTTATGGTAATTTTCAAAACACTAACTGTAACTGAACAATGAAATAATAATCTGAATCAATATTGATTATATTATTTTTGTAATCAATAAACCATATTTTTATTTTTCTTTTATTGTCTTTGATTTCAAATGATTTTTGATTATCACTGTTAGCAAAAATTATAAATCCATCTTGTGAAGGATAATCATTACTAGAATTCAAATCACTTCTTAAAATATTTACACAATCAATCTGACCATATGAATTATAGAATCTGGTAGCCTTAGTATTAACATATTTATTATTAGTAGAAGAAACAAATTCAATTGGTAATTCAACTTCAAATTGATATGTATTTATTACTTTGCAATTATTATTATGTAAATTCATGTATAATTTTCTCATTTTATAAAACAAAAATAAACATATATTTATATAATTTATTTA
>NW_004440240.1:28237-30354 GCF_000330505.1 Entamoeba invadens IP1
TTTTGGGTCTAATGTTCTTTATTGTATTTTAATTGATATTTATCACCAACAAGATCTGTACCACCTAAATTTAGATATTTAGCACTAACTTTATCTGGTTCCATAGTTGAAAAATCGATAACATCTTGATTATCATATCCACTTTTAGTTCCAAAACTATCAATTTTTGGTGCTAATTTTGTTATGCTATATCCTTTATCGTAAAATTCTTTACTCATTTATTATGAAAAAAAATAAAATTTGAAGTCAAATAATTTATAAATCATGTCTTCTTAAAGTCTTTTCTAATTAATATCTAGATACAATTTTAGATTCGTAATTATCATTATCTTCATTATAAATTTCATAATTATTTCCATAAGGAAAGGAAATTTTCCAATTTTTAGAATCAATATATTTATTATTTTTTCTTAAATTTCCATCTTCAACATCAAATAAAATAACATCTTCCTCAATGTCAAAATCATATTTTGATTTTTTTAATTTATTTCTTATTTTTTGATTATAATGTTGACAATAGGATATAATTATTCTATCTAACATTTTATCATTTTGTATCATATTTGGTGTTTTATATTTTGGATTAAAATAATAAAAATTATATAATTTTTTACATTCTTGAATTATTTTTACTAAACCATCATGACAACTATCATTATAATATTGCATTAATTTATATACTTCTTCTGTTGTTGGAACTGGAGTAATTCGTTTTGGATCTCCTTCATTAAATAATTTACGTATTTTAGTCATGTATTGGAGTAATACTTTTCGTTTCATGTTTTGAAATGATCTAGAATTAATTATATTTTTATATTCATCATCATTTAAAATATAATATTTGACATATAAATCTCTTATAGTTCTACATAATCTATCAATAGGAGCTGTAGAAGTATGAATTTTTGTTGCTGTAACAAATGATTTAATGTTCTTAGAATTAATATAATCAGCAAAATCATTTGATGATATACCTCGTTCTCCATCAAATATTAAATTTGTCATTTTTAATCCTTGTTTAAATAATTCTTCAAATCCATTTATAATTGATGATGCAGTTTTATCTTTAATAGAAATAACATACCCATATCTTGTATTAACGTTTATACCTATTAGGTATGGTTGTAATGAATTAGTTTTATGAGTTCTATGATCAAAACCTGGTTTAATTAGATTATGTTTTTCAGGATTAATATAATGTTGACTAGATACTCTCTTATCTTTATCAGAGAAATACAATATATCAAACATATAAGTATTTGGTATTGCAACAAATTTATAAGCAAAATTTTTATTATAAAATGAATATTTAGGCGGAGATGGTTAAAAATTATTAGCATAAATTATATCTTTGTTATTGAAATAAGTATATAAATTTTTAGCTAATGATGGAACATGTTGATTCATGTCTACATTAAATAATTGTTTTATTGTTCTATCTTTCTTAAAATAATTAATTGGTGGATAAGTAGCTATGGTAGTAGTTGTACCTTGTGGTTGAACTGAAGGTTGAGGTCTTAATTCAGCATTTAATTGAATTTCTGGTGTTTGTTTAATTTCTTTTACTTCTTTAACTTCTGGTTTAGGTGTATTTGTATCTTTTTTAACTTCATGTGAACCAGTAGCTTCTAGCATTTTAGTTATACTTGTATTTATACTTCGTTTATTATTATTGTTTATAACATATATATCATCTAATAATTTTTGTGTTCTATTATTATTAATATTAAAATAATTATAAATACCAGAATAAAAAATTTTTAAATTGTGTTTTGAGTCAGTATTAGGATGAATCCCATATAATTTATCTCTATTATTATATGCATATGCTATTTTATCTTTATAAGTATTATAAAATTTAGATAATTCTTGTTCATTTGAAAGAGACATTTATATTTTTTAAAATGAACCCAATTCAGTATTAAATTTAATATTTCTACAAAATTGAGATCTTGATTTAATTTTAAAATCTTTAGTAAATTCAAATGATGGTCTAAGTTGTAAAAGATTAAAATTAAATGATTCTCCATCATATAGTTTCTTATATAATTCTAACGGATCTTCATATTGATAATTTAATAAATTATTAGTATACCTTTTAATCTAAGATGATGAGC